>NW_011500008.1:29527-43897 GCF_000495115.2 Populus euphratica | reverse complement strand
ACTAATTGATAAGTGGGTGACCAACTTTTAACTTGGTGATAATCTTTATATTCTCTTATCTACCCAAAACATCATTGATAATGTCAAAATTGGAACCACTTGAAATATAAAATTTGTAGGAAATTATCTCATCTTTCTTGTGTAAAAAATTGAGGTCATTTGGACTTCTAGAACTTCAAATATAGGTCGAACACTAAACAGTATTCGGGCTGCCAGACAGATTCAGACTTTTTCGTTGTTACTATAATTTGGACTTGAAAATAGTTTTTTAAAATCTTGTGCTCCTATTAAAGTTGTAGGCCTATATCTTACAATGGTCTTTTTAAATCTTATGCTCCTATTAAAGTTGTAAGCCTATATTTTACCTTTCCATCCATATAAAGTAGATCTAAATCAAAGATCTACAACTCTAGATACAACCCAATTACCGAACAGTGTTCCGATTTGGACTACACCAATATTTGTTTTAAGTTTGGTCATCTATTTATCCTTTTAATTTCAGATCTTAAACTCATCAATCAATTCTTTTATTTATGTGATAGGTTTGTATTTAAAATGAATATTTACCACAAATTAAAGATATCTTATATTATTAGATATGTTATTATAAAACATGTTTTAGTTTAAGAGTTATTGATACTTCAAGTGCAAAATAATAATATAAAACCTTGATAAAAATGCATTTTTAAGTAGTAATCATCCAACATAACTAATCTTATAATTTTTTCACCTTTAGGATTCGAGGTATAGGACAAAACCTGAGACAGTGTTTGGGTCGCAGGAATTTCAAATATGATTCAAACTCTATCTTTCAACTTGCTTTGTAGGCTTTAAAATAGCGAAACTGAGTTCTATGCTCTTCATATGAATTATAGGTCCATGGCTCAGTTTTCAGCATGGTAATAAAAAGGAGTTGTGAAACTCCTATTATAACCTAAAAACCAATCAGTGCTTAGCTTTAATTTTTTCATATGAATTATAGGTCCATGCCTCAGTTTTTAGCATGGTAATAAAATGGAGTTGTGAAACTCCTATTATAACGTAAAAACCAATCAGTGCTTAGCTTTAATTTCAAATCCAGTCTACCCGTTAAGGAGTTATTGATACTTCAAGTGCAAAATGATGATATAAAACCATGATAAAAATGCAGTTTTAAGTACTAATCATATATACAATAAATTCCTTTATTAGTGGACCTATAGCAAGCTCTAGGTGGAGATTGGCGGCCAAGGTTGTTGTAAGTCCCTGTACCTATGCATTAGGGGTGAGCAAAAAATTGAGAAACCGAGAAAAAAATAAAAAAACTGAGTATTTTTTTTGAAATAATTTTGTTTCGATTCGGTTTCGGTTTTCAAAACTTGAAACTAGCAAAACCCCAATCGAATCGAACCAGTTCGGTTTAAAGGGTACTATAAATATGAAAAAAAAAACACATTCTAATTTCTAAAACATAATTAACCCTAGACACTCTTCACTCTCTAGTGACTCCTTGTAGCCGCTCCCTCAATCCTCACAACCGTACCCCACTCAATTCACACTTTCACTCATTCTGTAACAAAATCAAGTTAATCCATCTTTGATTCTTCATTCATATCCTTATCTGGCTCTCCTACACCATCTTCATCTTCAAAACTAACAACCTAGCCAATCTGCCACATCCCTCTCCCCTACGGCCACGAGTCGTATAACACACACCACATCGGCACACCAAACCTTCAAAGTCCAAATCTAGCAAACCAGTCCCTCCTTCTTTCACACACGAACTTGAATCGTGTCCCAACTCAAACCAGGTATGATTTTTTTTTTGTCAATCTCTGTTTTTATTTTATTTTTTAATATATGCTTTGTGATTTTGTGTATTTGTTGGTATATCCTTACAAAAAAATTAAAGTTTAAGCATTATGTGTATTTTTGGTTGATTTTTATAACTATGCCATTTTTCCTATTATTTTTTGAAATTGTGCTACCTTGTTTTTTTTTACTAGCTATGTGACAAAAAAAAAACTCTTAGTTTGAAGAGAAAACATGATCAACCTACGGGCTAGTTTAATACCATAAAGTCTGTTCTATTGCTTCCTCGAGTTACCTTTCTTGATGTAAATCTCACTAGGATATTGTCATAGAAGACTATTTCTTTTCTTTTTATTTAGTTACTTGGTTCTTTTATTTTGTTTTTGTATTTTGTTCCCTTGTTCTTTGTCAATCCTTCTAGGCTATTTTTTGTTGTAGTGTATTACTTTGTTTTATGTGTATTTATCATTTTTTTTAAATTAGGGTATATTAGTACCTAGGAGTTACATAAACTTTTTTTTTGTTACTGTTTCCCGATTGTTTATTGATTTCTCATCCTATGTCTCTTCAGAGCATTGAAACTGCTATTGAATTTTTCTGGTTACCATCTTTGTTATTTTTTAAGGTAGATGCTATTTTCTTCATGTTATTGTTTACAATTTAAGTTCTGGAAGAGCATTATACGATTTCCTCTTTCGTTTTGATGTTGGTTGGAAGGAAAAGATATAGATGTTGTGAAATTGATTATGTTTGGAGGCATGTTTCATTGTGCATAGACATTGTTAGGATTGTCTTCGAAACTGTTATCCATGACTAAGAATCTGTTGCTTTTATAATATAGGATGTAAATGTATTCTTATTACATCTCGAAATAGACTGTTAATCAGAATTTCAAGGACATTTGACGGTGTGAAATGTGTATTTGAAACTTAGGCTTGGTAGATGATAATGAACTTAGGATTGGCAATGAACTTAGGCTTGGTAAATGTTTTGGCTGATATTACTTTCCATTTTATTTTTGGTTTTTGCTTGACATTTAAGTTTCTATTAGTTTGATAGTTTCTTTAAATTTTAGTACATTTAAGTCTATTAGAAATTATGGGTTTTTAACATGTTTTTATTATGTAATAACATATGGAAACTCCTCAAATTCAAAATGATTTATCCACAGGCACCACACCAACATTGACCACTTCTCCAACTTTAAAAACTAAAGTAGAATCAACCAATATACGATCCTCCACATATATATACAAAAGGTAAACAATCTCAAGTCCTTACATCTAGGAAAAGAAATGTTGATGATAAAAAAAAAGTCACAAATTTGGGATCACTTTACAAAACTTGATGTTGATCCTAAAGCCCTTAGAGCTGAATATAATTATTATGGAAAATATTATGCATGTCACACTATAGTTAATGACACTAGTAATATATGGAGTCATTTAAAAATATGTAAGAAGTTTCCTTTTGTGGTTGATAAGAAACAAAAGGTTTTGGTATTAGAATCTAAGATAGAGAAGGGTGAATTGGGAGAACCAAAATGTGGGAAGTCTTAAAGCAATAGGTTATAATTATGATGAATGTAGACAAACACTAATAAAGATGGTTATAATTGATGAGTTGCCTTTTAATTTTGTAAAGGGTCAGGGATTTAAATTGTTTGCTAGGACTATACAACCTAGATTTGACACTCCTTCTCATTTCATAATTATGAGAGATTGTTTGAAAATTTATGTTGAAGAGAATAATAGATTGATGACAGCTCTTAGAGGTCAACGATTATGCTTAACAACAAATACATAGACATCAATCCAAAATATTAACTATATATATTTAACAACTCATTAGATTGATAATAACTGGAATTTGCATACAAAAATTCTTAATTTTTGTCAAGTATCCAATCATATAAGTGAGACAATTGGCCAAGTTATTGAAAATTGCTTGTTAGAGTAGGGGATTAATAACTTATTGATTATTACATTAGATAATGCAAGCTCTAATAATATGACCATTTCATATTTAAAGAATGTGATGAAAGATTGACCAACTAATATATTATCAAATGAGCACTTGCATGTTAGATATTGTGCACACATTGTAAAACTCATTGTGTGTGATGACTTGAAGGGGATTAATGTTTTAATTGTTAAGATTCAAAATGCAGTTAAGTTTATGAGATCTTCACCGTCAAGGCATCTTGCATTTAAGAAGTGTGCTAAAAAATTGCAATAAAATGTAAGAAATCATTGTATTTAAATGTTGCAACTCGATGAAATTCAACTTATCTTATGCTAGAAGCTGCTGAAAAGTTTGAAAAGGTGTTTGTGAGGTTAGGTGAAAAAGAACCTAGGCATATGAGTTACTTTTTGGAGGTTAATTCAAAAGGGAATAAAAGAAACATAAGACCACTTAGTTTAAAGGATTGAGAAAATGCAAGAACTTTAGTTAAATTCTTGAAGATCTTTTATATGGTTACATTAAGATTTTCCAGCTCATTGCATGTCACATCAAATTCTTTAGATTTTATGGTTCAAATTGTTTCTTTAATAAATTGATTTACATATATACAAACTTGTTGCAATTATGTCAAAATAAAGATAGTATTTTAAGTGGAATGGCGATGAATATGATGTTAAAGTTTGAGAAGTATTGGGGTTGTGAAGTAAATCAAAATTTTTTGTTATATGTGGCTAATGTCTTAGATCCACGTTTGAAGTTGAAATATGTGAATTTTTGTTTTGGTGATTTGTATGATTATGACAAAGCACAATTGCTAACAAATAAGGTGAAAGATACTTTGGTGAGCTTGTATTATTTTTATTTGAAAATTGATGAAGTGATGGATAATAATAGGCATAAACAAGATGTTAATGCTATTGATGATGTGGAGGTAGATGTTAACATTTTGGCTTGATTCAAAAGACATTTGTAGGAGGTGGATAGTGTGGAAAATAAAAATAAGATTGAGAGGTATTTGATTGATGGTTGCGAGGATCCTAATGATAATAAGTTAGATATTTTAGGTTGGTGGAAAAGTAATGCTTTGAAATATAAGATACTTTCAAAGGTTACACAATATGTTCTGGCTATTTCTATATCCACAGTGGCTTCTGAATCAGCATTTAGCATAAGTGGTCGTGTACTTGATCAATTTTGAAGTTCTCTATCTCTAGCAACTATTCCAATACTCATTTGTTATCAAAATTGGTTGCATTATGGATTAATTCCAACTAATATTAGAAGCTTGATAAATGATCTAAAAAATTTGAGTCAAGTAATTTTTTTTTAGAAACTTGCACCTTTTATTTTATAATTTATTAATTAAATTGTTTGCAATCATCTAACATATCTAATTTTTTTTTATAGAATTTGGTGGAAAGTTATATTTAGTAATGAATGATAATTAGTTCAAAAGTTACTTTGATGGTAAAATACTACTTTTTATTTTTAAATATTCTAATTTATTATATCATCTTATAATTTTAGATCTTGATTTTTAGGTTTTGATGTCCATAGCATTACGGAATCAAAGTGTAATGTTCTTGTCATTTTAATGTGCTTTTTGATTGGGATGATGTGCATAATAAAGATTTATATTTTTTTCATGCAGTATTTTATTTTTGATGACAATGTTATTTGTTATTTTTTTTAAGCCCATTTGAAGGCAATGCTTTGTAATTTTAATTTTAATTTGATGTGTGTTATTTAAACTTTGATGTAAGAGGAGTCCAAAACACAAATATTAAAAAGACTTATAACATATTAAACACAATATTAGCATTAATAATTTAATATAAATAAATATTTAGTGACAAAAAATATTAAATATATTATAGAATTTTGTAACAAAATTAGATAATATTTACATTAATTATAAGTCTATTAGAAAGCCCATCAGAAAAGGCATTAGAAAGCCTAATAAAACCTAAAAAAACCCAAAAAACAATAATATAAGTTTTTTGATTTTTATGTTAAAAAGCCGAACTGAACTCAAATCGATCTGTTTGAACCAATTTCAGTTTAGTTTCAATTTAAATTTTTTAATTTTTTAAAATTTAATTTTAATTAGGTTTTTAGATAAAAACCAAACCAAACAAAAAAATAATAATTAGCTTTACTGTGTATAATAAAACTGTTGGTGATCATTTGACTTTGAAAAATTAACCCTCATTTCGTTAACTTCCAGTGCATTAAAAGAAATGGATGTTTTATCGACTCCACAGTAACATTCTCTAACTAGCTGGGGGTGTTATAGATGGTTCAGTTCACGAAGATGCATAGAATTTCCTAACGCGCAGACCATCAACAATTGTTTACCAGATTTATAGCACCATATATATATATTGTCTTCAATTTTTTTTTAAATTTTAATTTTAATCCTTAAATTTACAATTTTTTCATAAAAGTTATGTCCAAAAATAAAATATTTGCTCTCCAACGTTATAGTTTTTATGATTGCACCCCCCAATTAAAGCCATTACAGGATTTTTTGAGAATCTCCCATGCATCTTTTTAGTTTTTGGTGGATCCATCATCTCTAATACAACTTTATCATGCCCTTAGTAAAATTGAAAACAAATCTTTTCACTATTATTATAGAAATAAAATAATAATTATTTTTTAAATATTTTTTATTTAAAAATATATTAAAATAATATTTTTTATTTTTAAAAAAATATTTTTAACAAAAATATTTTTAAAATATAAAAACAAACAGTCATGTTATCTCTCCATCTAGGTACTTTAAGATTCTTCTTTTCCTCATCACTCAGGGTTGCTTACGCTGTTGTTGATTATGGTTCAATATATCATCTTCAACTAGTTTCCACAAATCTGAAGGACCCAAAAGGTCCTTGAATTGTATACACAACATATCATATTTTGATCATGATGCTTTGTCCTTCGGCCCTTGTCAATCACGTAGTCTTTCATTAGAATTCATCATATAAAATCTGGTTGTCAAGATAAAAAAAAGAGATAGGGAGAGAACTGATTCATTCGACTTCTCATTTGTGTGTGGCCTCTTCTTCTAGAGAGTGCTGAGGGAAAAGATTGGGTGGATGGGAGAAAGTACTCATCAGAAGATGAGATTAAGAGTTGTAAGAAATTACATATATCAAAAAACAAAAAAACACTGTATACTGTAATCAGTGAGTAGTTGAACAGGAAGTGCATCTGAAAAAAACAATGTTGTTTTTGTTTTCTTGTGTTAATTGTCAATGGTGGGTGGTGGCTGGGGGAAGTTGCAGCTAAATTCCCTAAAATGTCATGCACTATTATACTATCACAGGTACCTAACAAATGTTTATTTTTTAACACATTTTAAGCACACGCTGTACAAGTAACCGCGGAGGAAGACAAAGTACCCTGCCTCCCTCTGTTGCCTATAAAAACCTCTCCTCTCTCTTGACCGTCTATTGCCTGATTGCCTCCTAAATCATATCTTTTACAATTTAACATCACACACCCCCACCCCCACAAGAACATGATGATGAATGGCCAAAAAATGGCAGCACCAGAGGTGGCAGTGCAGCTGCCTGAGTCAAAGATGGTGGCTGAGAACACAAGGGGGCCCTTTGTAGGTGCTTCCGGAGGGGGAGCGGCAGCTGCTATGAGGCCTTTTGGCCGGAAAACTGAAGTTATGAACGTGTTACTAAGGGTGTTGTGCATGGTGACATCTGTTGCAGCTCTGTCCTTCATGGTCACAGCCCAACAGTCCAGTACCGTCTCCATCTATGGCTTCATGCTCCCTATTCAATCTAAGTGGTCCTTCTCTCACTCATTTGAGTAAGTTAGATTTACCCTAATGCCCCTCGCCCCTTTTGTTCTTGCTGCTGCTGCTGCTTGGTTGCAGGGAAACTGAGGGAAAATAACAGAAAGTGGAAGGAAAATAACTGAGGGTATTATTTATTTGATTTTTTTATTCATTCTTGCTTTCAAATTGTTTTTAAATTTAATAAAAAAATATTATTTTAAAATTTTTTCAAATAAAAATCATATGCTATCACATAAACATCTCTTAATCATATGAGTTTGCCGTTGTCATTGAGTTAATTTTATAGTCATTAAGATAATGTCCAGATTCTACTTGCTTTATTTTTGCATATTTTCTTAGTAACCAAACAATGAAGTGGCAATAATTTGAGCCCTTTCTTGCTCGACCCTTCATTTGTGGTTTTTTAAATTGAATTTTCCAAGTTTGACCGACAAAAGCGGAGTCTGACGACCTCACTCGTTTGTCATGTTGTTTGAAAAAACATGTTTTATTTTATGTTGACGAAATTGCCCTTTCAGGAAAAACAAATTTTTTGGTACTCCCACCCTCCACTCTCATGGCATTTGAATGAACAGAATCAAACCCGTGACTGTTGTTGTTTTCTTCCTTCTCTTTTCTCTTAGTATTTGCTTTATCGGGTCTTGGTCTGCTGAACAGATATGTGGTTGGAGTCTCTGCAGTTGTTGCAGCGCACTCATTGCTGCAACTGCTGATCAGCTTTCCAAGGTTGCTTAGAAAATCTCCGGTGATTCAATCAAGAACTCACGCATGGCTTCTTTTTGCAGGAGATCAGGTATATACTTAAAGGCATATCTTAAAAAGCACGCATCTGCTTGTCTCTCCGATTGCTAGTCTCCCGGTAGTTTCGATTGCAATGAGAAAAAGTGCCTTTCTGAATTCTGAAATTTTCATTTGTTCGTCCAATTAGTTTTTTGGTTACCAGGAAAAAAGGCTTATATGCTTTGGTTATCACTGATCTTGAAAATCCACAGAATTCAGCTGATTCATGTTACTAAACAAGGTACCTAGGTCAGCTTGAAAACGAGTCAGGGTCTTCTTTACTGATCCCACCTAGCTATAGACTATAGTGCATTCTTTACATATTGAAGTTCCACTTTTCATGCTGGGAGTTGCAAATGGAGCATGCACAATTGAAAAAGCCCTTGGCAATTAAAATGTCATAGAAGTATTGTTGGAAACTGACATAAATATTTGTGCCTCCGCATGTTTCAATGGGAGAATTGAGTAAGGTCTTGATCTCTTGGTAAAAATGTTGTCATATCAGAGGCTTCTGCAAGATCAATTGCAGTGGCTACCGGTCTCACTCTACTATTATTCCTCCGAATGGAATGCATAGCTTCTTGAGTTACTAAAATATTATCAGCTACAGGAACTTCTAGCTCGTAAATTAAGGACTTATGATATCACCATGCAAATATGTCATAGAAGTATTGGTGGAAACTGACAAATATTTGTGCCTCCTCATGTTTGAATGGGAGAATTGAGTTTAAGGTCTTGATCTCTTGGTAAACATGTTGTCGTCATATCATAGGCTTCTGCAAGATCAATTGAAGTGGCTACCGCTTTCACTCTACTATTATTCCTCCGAATGGAATGCATAGCTTCTTGAGCTACTACAATATTATCAGCCACATGAACTTCTAGCTCGTAAATTAATTAAGGACTTATGATATCACCATGCAAAGGTTTAACACGGTTGGCAAGAATCAGGCCCCCCGGAATTTGCATCCGTTTGCGCTTCATCAGCTCATTATGAGTGAGCCCAAATTTAAAACCATGTCCATTTCGATATACCAATATTCTAGTACAAATGATTCTCAAATTTTCTGAAGCTGTTATTTCCAAAGTTGTCATTGTTGAAATATCCTGGCGCTACTTCCCCTAGCTGAAAATGTAAATTAGTTGTCTCACCAAGCTTGCCCAAGTCACCCTGACTGGTAACTTAAGGGTGCTGCTTGTTTTATAAAGATTGAACTCGTGCAGCTTCAAGCATTTGGTTTCAACTCGTGCATTAATCTACTACTCTACTGAGGTCTCATCAACTTTTGAGTTGTAGGTATTTGCATATGCAACAATAAGCGCTGGGGCAGCTGCATCAGGAGTCACCAACCTCAATCGCACTGGAATCCGACACACAGCTTTGCCAAATTTCTGCAAGCCTCTGCGGAGCTTCTGTGACCATGTTGCTGTCTCTATTTTCTTCACTTTCTTGAGCTGCTTCTTGCTTGCTGCATCTGCTGTTCAGGAAGTCATATGGCTCTCCAGATCCAAGTATTGAAGATCTTTGCCTTTCGATATACTTGTTGTTATCCTTCCTGGACAAGCACGGCTTCTACGAAATAAGGGTTTATCCTTCAATTAATTCCAGTGATATCTTCTATCATTACTGGAAGTTTTGTGATCATGGCACTTTAACCCTTTGTAAATAACAAGGACTTGTCTATTTTGTTATTGCACTACCATGCGTGTCTCACTTTTAGAGCCATTTATGACCAGCTTCTTTCGAAACTCTCGTTCGTGCTAGCTGGCTAGTGTTACACCATGCCCAAGCCACCTGAACTCGGAGCTAACAAATTATAGGAGTTTGAGGTTTTGAGATTTTTTTCGTAATTTTAACCATAGAATGGCAGTTTCCCATTAGAAAAGTCAGCTCGCCATGGAATTTTAGAAAAGTCAGCTCGTGCAAAACAAGTGTGCTGTTGCCCCTTTTTTTATTTGTACGCTCTAATTTTTTTCAAAACTTTAAAATTTAAATAATAAGATGTTTGGATTTAACCTGCTTTATCAAGATCCTATCACCATTAGTAATGAAACCAGCTATTAATAGATTTGACGGGTTAGAAAAAATTAATCCGGCCAACAACGAAGTTCGAGTCACCTAATTAATATTTAACTAAACAAATTAACAAGCAATTTTTGAATACTGTCACCTATGTATTATATTCTTTAATTAAAATTTAATAGTACAAGATTGTGCAATACTATAAAATTATTAGAGAAGTGTTATAAAGTAAATATTATTATTTGATAATTTGGTAGCAATCCAACAAAATCTCACATGGATATTGTGTACAGTGTAAGGGTGATTTTTGTTATGCGTACGAAAATTATAAAACTTGCGTCTCCCATCTGAATTGTCAAAAGGGTCAAAGACACATTTTGGGTGGTTTTTATCATTATTATTAATATATATATCAGACTTGTTTACGTTACTCTCAATTAATCTCACAAATTTTAAAATTAAAAAATATTTAAATTTTAAGTAATTTTAAGATTTATAAAACTTAAAATAATAATTTTTAAAAAACAAATTTATTATTTGACCAATTAAACTGCATCTTTTAGAGTTATATTCTTAACTTTACTTGCACGAAAATAATACGTCGGGACATTTATTTAGTAAATAATTTCAGGAACCTAAAAGTATAAGTATATGTATTAATTAGGAGAAATTCTTCTCTCAATATGATTTGAAAATTAAAAAAAAAACAATTAATTGAACGACATTCTAACAATAATCTTATTATGTTTATGTTATTTACAAAATTATATCATTGAATTTCATTAATTATGAAATTGCAATTGCATTTTTTGTTATTTTCTATTCATAACTAGCATATAGTGAAATAATTTGTCTCTAAATTATTTTTTTTGAGCTAAATTATTCCAGATTAGTAAAAAGAAAAACTAGAAAATTAGGAAAGAACACTCCTTATTCCTTTCATGAGATTAAATATACAATGAGAATCAATCACTCTTTATTCCTTTCATGAGATTAAATATACAATTAAACTAATAGGGTCAAAATGACATATACTAATACTAATAAATTACAAGGTTCCGGCATGTCAATGTGCGTATCATTTTTTAATTTTTTATATTGTTCACCAAACTTTTTTTTTCAATTTTTTTTGTAATATTTTTTGTATTAATGTTTTCTTCACCTTGCATTATTTTAATAGAAGGATTGATGAAATGTTGTCCATCCTTAAATAATAATAATAAAAAAAGCTAGGTTAGGCCCTTAATTATGTCTTAAGACTTTTGTTTTAGGCTAGGTGCAAAGGGACCAATCTCATAGGATTAGGTGTATGGTTTTTTTCTATTGTTTTTTTTTCAAATATTATTTTTTAGATTTCTATTAAAATATGTTATAAATAAAATATTAAATATGATATTTAAATTATTATTTAATTTTTTATAGTTTTTTTTAGTAATATTATAAATTTTTATAAGAATGTTAACAATTTATTTTTAATTATTATATACCTAATATATATTTTTAAAAACTTTTTAATTTTTTTTACATAATTTTATCATATTAATTATTTTGACTTCATCACTTATAAAATATTGATACAATTTTTTGAATATTTCTTATTATTCAATTTTCCCATATTTTGTAATAAAATACTAACTGTAGGTGGCCTCAAAATTATTTCAGGCAACAACGCGTGTCGACTGTAATTTTTGTCTGGTTCGAGCGGATGGCATTGAACATCACTCAATATATATATATATATAGGAGTCCTGATCTCTTAGACCTAGAAAACGTTTTTAAGTATTCTATACTTTTCAAATAAGATTAGAGATTTCATGTTTATATTTTAAGTAAATATTTTAATTCCAAAAATATATTTTTTCACTCATTAATTGAAATTATTGACATATTTGAGAATATTTATTTTAGTTGGCTTTGATTTTTTTTTCTTACTAAAAACTACATTGTAAATAATAAAAGATATTTTTCACAAAACAAAAATAACAATAAAAAATGAAGATTTGGATTTAAAAAGTACATTTTCTCCATTAAAATTTAAATCTTTAGAGTATTGTGAATATTTATTTTTATTTTTATATAATTAAATAAATTAAATTTGAAAATAGCTCCATGCATCACACCGATGTAGAAACTAGTACAATATGTATTTGTTTTTATGATAATTTTTGTAGTTGTGGTTTGAAAAAAATAATTTTAAAAAAATCACTTTTGATATGATTGGTTTATATAAAATATGTGTTTGGTTAAAATTGTGGTTTGACTTTATTTTGTCAAAAATCATGGCATGATATATTTGGTTAAAATTATGGTTGGGGTTGGTGTTGTATAGAAAATGATTAAAAGGACATATATTAATTTATTGTTTGTTTTAATTAAAAAAATAACATTTAGTACAAACAATAAATGGTATAAAAAGAAATATATTCATTTAAAAAAATCAACATTATTTCCCCATCAAACTTGTTACAATCCCATCACAAACATGATCCATATTTGAAGTCATCTATTGCCCACGTGTTTGTGCTTATGGAACCACGTCACTTAAAGTATTAGCAAGAACAAAATCAGAATGACGATCAAACGCGTTAAATGCAACATCTTGGATTAACTTCCTCCGAATGTAGTTATGCAGTGTCATTGATGCCATGACAATATGAACTTGTGTTTTGTAAGGAGACACTAGCATGTTTTGCAAGATTCTCCCCATTTTCTTTCAAACTCTAAATATACGTTCTATTACACATCCTAACAATGAATGGACAAGGTTGAATATTTCTTCCTAACTTTGCGGTTGTCCTCATTGATGAAATTATGAAAGATGATATCTCTCACCTTTATATGGCCCTAAGTAACAGTACTTATTTGGATATCCCAAATCAACGAGACAATACTTTCCTACAATAAGATAATGAAAGTACAAAACTTATTTTATATTGCAAATAAAATAAATTTATTCAAATTGAACAACACCTAAATTTTTTAATTTGCAATACCTTCTAGTGGCTTCGAAAATCTTATATTTGGATTGTCAATTGCCTTATGAAATATTCTTCTATCGTGTGTACTACCTTTCCACCTAGCCTAAATAAATGTAAATTACATGTTAAAGTTACATGCGATCATTATATTCTAAGTTGGTACACCTTTTCTACCAATAAATGGTATATGATTTGCTTGTGATACATAAGTACATATATGTGTTCCACTAATCGCGCTAATACAATTCTACAAAAACAAAGAAATAGTTTCAGAATCAATTTAAATGTACTTCAAGTATTTTTTGTAATATTTTTCAATTATTTAACAACTTAAATAAAGTATTTTTCACCTTGAAATGTGTAATATATCTTAACTTCATTACAATTTTCATTGGTGTTGTTGAGAATTATGGATCTACAAGTTTGATAAAATCAACAACTAGCAAGCATACTAATTTCAAAACTTCATTGAAATATCTGTTTATGTTGAAATATGTCCTAAACTTTTCTATGTAAAGCTTTTAGAGCTAAAGTATAGAGAAACATGTCTACCTTCTCAATAACACTCATCATTCTAGACTATTTTAGCCTGTACAATGTTTTCAAATAAACATACAAACTCTATATTGTTTTTGCATCTATCTGAAATATATTAACACAACGTACTTAATGCCCTTTTAAAATCTCAGTTAACCATCTCATTCCTATGTTATATGAAACTATACATGGTTCTTTTAAAATATAATTATTATAACATAAAATCAGTGCTCCAACCATGTATAATATTAATTTATTGTGATCACACTCTCTGAGCCAAAACAATTTGCCTTCCACATCATTATCGTTTTCATTTGCATTGTCGTCATCATCTGTATTGCTGCCATTACCAACACTGATTAGTATTTAAAACTGCATTTTTATCAAGGTTTTATATCATCATTTTGCACTTGAAGTATCAGTAACTCCTTAACTAAAGCATGTTTTATAATAATATATCTAATAATATAAGATACCTT
>NW_011500008.1:24237-28575 GCF_000495115.2 Populus euphratica | reverse complement strand
ATAATTTGTACAATTAACCTCCTTGTGGTTCGACCTCGATCTTGCCGAGTTATTTATTATTTCGACACTCCTGCACTTGGGAGAAAACATCAATCTTTTAGTCGTGTCAAGCACCACTACTAATTTTAAAACCATTTGACACATATTAAACAACATTATTCATAACACTATTACACTTGTTATTAAATAGATCATTAAACTAATTTGCATCCATATTTATAACACAACTTAATTTTCACCCATGTAATTGTCATAAACACATGTAATTTGTCTTGAATATTTAAATCTCATGGCATCTTGAATTTAAATCAAAATAATAACTATGCAAGCATTCCCAAATAATTGTATATATTTTAGTAATAATTAATGAATACAATATTGCATGCATCACAAGCATTAATTGTAAAAAAAAAAAAATACAATTCAGTTTGCAATAATGAAAGCAATTAATTGAGGAATGAGAATATAAAAACAGAAAGTAAATACAAAGCTGACTACAACTAAAATTGTCTTATTATAAAACCTAAAAACCAACATCTAACCTTCTCAAAACACAATGCGGGATTGAGTGGCAGTGCAATAAACTTGTTAGTATTTTAAAGATATATTATGGCATAACTAATTGCAACTAATGAATATGCTGGAATTAAAAACCTGAATTGAAATAGGCAATGAAAGACATAAAGGAACCAACATGAAAATGCTAGCCAACAACTATTCAAACCAACTTGACTACACCAACCATTTCAAATTTCTAAAAGCTAACAATCAACAACCAATAACCAACAGGAAGCATGTAACGTAACATCATATACCACCAATTCAAACTAAAGAATTGCAATATCCAATTCATGTTACAACAATAAACACAACATAAATGTTACAGCAATTCAAACCACATTTAGAACTTACAGCAACTTACTTCTAACAGGAAGCAAGTTAATAATTTTCAACCCTCTCAAACATCAATCAATATCCAACAGATACAAATAAGATGCAATTTCTCAACATAACATACATTACAAATTAGAAGTGTGAAAAAATAGCAATGGCTAACAACACACAGCAATAGTAACTCATGAATGCACTTCACCATTAGGATTCATATTGAGCTCTTGTAATAAAAACAAAAAAAAAAATCAATGTTATATACAACTGTTGAGAAATAAAATATAAATAAGACTAAGTACATTATAGTAGATTTACACACGTCAAGGTTTTACGATTGACCTTCTCTCGGACATTAATTTCAGCCATTGTAATTTTTATCCTTATCTCTAATTCCTGCCCTCATTTCCCTCCTATTTCTAATCATGAAAAACTTAGTTGCAAAACAGTAAAAGTTACTGCCAAAAACCACTACCTTAATGGACTGAAACTCCTTCATGATCTCTTTTATGCTACATCTTTTTTTATCATAACCACTTGATGTGCCTTTACTCTTAATAGATAAACTATCAACCTATCAATCTAAATGTGAAAACAGTTGTGCTCCCATTCCCAAACCCTTTTTTTTTTCACTTTTTTGTGTATATTACTGAATACCTTTTCTCTTCCCATTACTACTACTACCAGGATTGATAGTACGATTGGCAAAATTTTCATTAGCAATCATATTATTGACATCCTTTATAAAATTTGGTAAACTATCCTCCTCAGAATCACTACTACCTTCCTCTAGATATGGATCCTCATTAAATGCATTATTTCTCCTTTGACTTGAACCATCTTCTTCATAATTTAAACACTATGATGGAGCCTAAGCATATTAACCGGTAGCCATAATGTTTGTAAATATGGTATAATATTTACAACACAATGCAGGATCGATACCAACATGCCTAAACTTCCGTGCTCCTCGTATCTCCTACAACAAGGGATAATCCAACAGAAATGCATCATAATTATTATAACAAAAAGAGTAAAAATTTTATTGTAGTTATGCACATACTAAAAAAAAGACCTTGATTTTAGATTTTCACCACTCTTGAGATGCCGAAATTGTTTCATGTTCAGCATTCCAACCTACTCCTATTTCATAAATCAGTTGTTTCCATATTCTTCAATCCTTTTTTATTCCATCCCATTTATTATTTAATTTTTCTTTCATTAATGCAATGCCAATTTGCTCCTAAAACAATTCATAATATATTTCCAACTAGCTTTGTTGAAATATATGTTCAATCGTATACCTTTCTTAATTGCTCTAATACAGATGTCACAAAATGTGTTCAGCATCTCTCTAGTCCAAAAAGCCTTATCTTGTGATTGAGAATCTTCCATGTTCTCGGTTAAAATGTTTTGTCTAACATATAATTAGTAGGTTACTTTTCTAAAGCCAATGTAACAAATATGGACTGTAATTACAAACATGTAACTTAAAAAAAAAAAAACCCAACCCGCAAACACTATTCAGTGGTAGTGCATGAAGAAATATATAATTTTATAGTTGTAATTTTTTCTTAAAAATATCTAACAATTAAAAACATAGAACTTAAAAATAAAATACAACAACTTATATTGGTATTGCATATATAAGAACAATCTAACAATTTTTCCCGAAACTATCTAACAATTAAAACATGTAACTTAACAAAAAACATAGCAATCCACCCTGGTAGTGCAGATACCCACAACAATAACATTTTTTTTTTCCAAATTATCTAATAATAAAAAACATGTATCATTAAAAAAACATAGCAACCCACACTGACAATGTGATTAGTACTTAAAAGTGTATTTTTATCAAGGTTTTATGTCATCATTTTGCACTTCAAGTATCAATAACTCTTTAACTAAAGCATATTTTATAATAAAAAATTTGATACCATAAGGTACCTGATTAGTACTTAAAAGTGCATTTTTATCATGGTTTTATATCATCATTTTGCACTTGAAGTATCAATAACTCCTTAACTAAAATATGTTTTATAATAATGTATCTAATAATATAAGATACCTATAATTTGTGGTAAATGTCTATTTTTAATGCAGGTCTATCACATAAATGAAAGGATTGATTGATGACTTGAAGAACTTAAATTGCATGGATAAAGAGATGGTCAAACTTAGAGAAGAGATGTCGGTGCAATCCAAACCGGAACACTGTTCGGTAATTGGGTTATATCTGGAGCTACAGATCTCAGATTTAGGTCCAATTTATATGGATGGAAAGGTAAGACATAGGCCTACAACTTTTATATGGAGCCCAAGATCTAAAAAGGCCATTATCAAGTCCAAATTATAGCAACAACAAAGAAGCCCGAATCTGTCTTCCAGCCCGAGCACTGTTCGGTATTTTGGCTATATCTGGAGTTCTAGAAGTCAAATGAGCTGAATTTTTTACACAAGAAAGCTGAGACAATTGCCTACAACTTTCATATTTACAACTGGCTCCAATTTTGACGTTATCAATGACGTTTTGGGCAGACAAGAGAAGATAAGGATTGTCACCAAGTCAAAAGTTGGCCACCCACTTATCAATTAGTCATCAAATCAATAGTTCCCAATTTTGGCCTATAAAAGGAGGCATTTGCCATGCATTTAGGCATCTTGGTTTCTAGATCAAGATCATGCTCTTCCTTTCTCTCTTTGTATTTTTTGTAATGTTTATGCTTTGCTTTCATTAATATCAAGTTTATGCCTTTCATTTCCTTTCCTTTACTTAGTTAACTTTTATGTTCTTATTTTGTTTATCTATTTTTCTTTCTTTCATTATGTCTAGCTAAGTTAATTATGTCAAGGTGAAAAGGTTACACTAATGGTGTAAGAATAAGTATAATGTAAACTTAATATGGACCTTAATGTTTGATACTAACATGTTTTATATTTGTTATCTTGTTCACTCTTTAATACTTTGCTTGTTAAATGACTAATCTTGATTTATGTTGTATAACACTTGGTACAACAAATGCTTGGCACTTTCATAGCCCATAATGTATGATATAACCGACACTTGAGCTATGAAAGGAACTTGATTTGTTGTTAACATAAGTTATAATCATGAATGCTTGACGAGATTTACAAGTATTAGCTTTAATGGAATAAGATAACTAATGTAATCATGTTAACAATATATAATCTGATTGGAACCTCCTTTGTGTGTGGTTTCCAATTCAATAATAAGAGTTTATACTATACTTGTTTGATATACCATTAGTGGAACCTCTAACCTTGACATTTGTTATTATTATTGTTTAATCCTTACAATAATTTTCCATCTCCAAGTTCTCATCATCTTCTTCTTCTTCTCTTTCTTTATTATTATTATTATTATTTAGTATTATTATTATTATTATTATTATTATTATTATTATTATTATTATTATTGTTATAGTT
>NW_011500008.1:17500-24179 GCF_000495115.2 Populus euphratica | reverse complement strand
TTATTATTGTTATTACTATTTGTTGTTACTATTATTGTTGTTTATAATTGTTGTTTATAATTTGTACAATTAACCTCCCTGTGGTTCGACCCTGGTCTTGCCGGGTTATTTATTACTTCGACACTCCTGCACTTGGGAGAAGACATCAATCTTTTCGTCGTGTCAAGTTTTTGCCGCCGTTGCCGGGGAGGTAAGTTCTTGTATAAATTATAGTATTTATTTTATTTTCTCTTTTCACTTTTCTTGTATATAACTTTGTTTCTTTTCTTTTGTTTCTTTTTATTTTGTTTTCTTCCTCCTTCTTTTGCTTTCTTCTTCTTTATTTTATTCCTACACGTGCATGAGAGTGTAGTCACGTACATCAAGTGGTAGACTTTGTAGGGTATCCTCATCATTTTCAGAAAATATGGCCGAAGAAGATAATCAATCACTTCAAAATGAGAATAATGAGAATAACCGTGCTAGAACACTTAGAGACCACATGAATCCCACAACAACAAGTGCACCATCATGCATAGTTTTCCCTCCCGATGCATCTCATTTTAATTTTAAACCAGGTATTATTCAACTTTTACCTTCTTTTCATGGCTTAGATTTAGAAAATCCATACTTGCATTTAAGGGAATTTGAGGAGGTCTGCAACACATATAATAATTTGAATTGTAGCATGAACACCATCAGATTAAAGCTTTTTCCTTTTTCATTAAAAGATAAAGCTAAAACATGGCTACAAAATTTAAGACTAGGATCCATTCGTGCTTGGGATGAAATGCAACAACAGTTTTTGAAGAAGTTTTTCCCATCTCATAGAACAAACTCTTTCAAGAGACAAATCACCACTTTCACTCAAAAACCAGGAGAAACATTTTACAAATGTTGGGATAGGTATCGAGACTTGCTTAGTACTTGCCCTCATCATGGTTTTGAAACATGGAGATTGGTTTCACATTTCTATGAAGGGTTAACACCTAAAGATAGGCAAATGGTTGAATTGATGTGCAATGGAACTTTTGAAGATAAAGACCTTGATGAAGCAATGGAGTACTTAGACTTGTTAGCTGAAAATGCTCAAAATTGGGACACTGCGGGTACTTATGAGGCACCGAGTAAAACTCAACCTCACACATCTAGTGGAGGCATGTACAACCTTAGGGAAGATCATGACCTTCAAGCCAAATTTGCATCTTTAGCTAGAAAAGTCGAGGCACTAAAATTAAAAAAGAGTGGTCAATTAAAATCTGTTGAAAACATTGTGTCAAATCTGTGAAACAAATGAACACTCAACCAACGATTGTCCAACCTTGCCTTCTTTTAAGGAATGTCTCCATGAACAAGCCCATGCTTTAAACAGTTTTCAAAGGGCCAACCACAACCCATACTCCCAAACATACAACCCTGGTTGGAGAAATCACCCAAATTTCAGTTGGAAGAGTGAGATCAACAATGCACAAACTTCACAACCACCATTTCAAGCACACCACAATTTCCAAAGCTTGAGGAAAAGGGGGGCTGGTCCAAAAACTGGGGCGGTGGCAGCCATGCCACCAGTTGGAAAAATCAGCAACGCAGAGTGAGGCCGCCGCAGGCATGTCGGGGAGAATCGGCAGCCCCGACGAAATCGGCCACGTTAACAGAATGGGCTAAGGAGGGCGAGCCTGGACACCCGAGGCATGATGAAAAGGAGGGCTGGTCCAGAGACTGGAGCGGTGGCACCACGCCACCAGTCGGAAAAATCGGCAGCGCAGAGTTGGGTTCCCGCACGCATGTTGGGGAAAATCGGCAGCCCTGATGAAATCGGCCAAGTCGACCGAATTGGCTGCGGATGGCAAGGCTTGACTGGCAAGGCTTGACGAAGATGAGGGCTGGTCCAGAAACTGGGGCGGTGGCAGCCATGCCGCCAGATGGAAAAATCGGCAGCGTAGATTTGTGCAGCTGCAGGCATGTCGGGAAAAATCGGCGGCGCAGATTGTTTGACGAACATGGGCTGGACGTCATGCCGGCCAGGCCAGGCGGGAAAATTCATCAAGGTGTCAGGCTGATGAAAACGGGGTCTGCCGCGGACAACAGCAGCCTCCACGCACATGCCAATTCGGCAGCGCGCAACGGCATGGGCAAGTCATGGGTCCGAACTTGGCAAGTCATAGGTTGTGCTTTCCACATGAAATCAATCCAGTAAAATCAGCCATATTTTTCCGAGGCTTCCCACCGAATTTGGGGCCATTCCGGGCCGGTTCCTATTTTTTGCGGATTTTTTCCAACCTCTATGCAAAATTTCAGCTCAAAATACCAAGAAATGAATTTTTTAGAGGGGGGGTGACAACTGGGACCTAGTAGTGTCTCCCCCTGCCAGAGCTGCAATAACACTTATAGCTCTTTAGGGGGGTGCCCCCCGACTGGCCATGGGGAGCGCTGGCCTGCCGCGGGGGATTTGCGGGCTGCTGCCGCTGCCCGACTGGTCATGGCGAGCGCTTGACTGCCGCGGGGGATTTGCGGGCTGTTGCCGCTGTCGGACTAAGGTGAGGGGCCTCATGGCCCGATGTATTCTTGACATCGATGACCCTTTAAAAAACCACCACGCGGGCGCGCGCCCGCCCGCTCCCACGTCCGCGCTGGGCGCTAGGGCGCTGGGCGCTAGGGCGCTGGGGCCTGAGGGCCTGGGGCCCTTGGGCACTTGGGCGCACGCGCGCGTCCCTGCAGCCCGCGCTGCGGGGACAGCCCCTGCTGGCTTGCTCCTTCCCCGCAGGGGGCTGCCTTCGGGCCCGGGCGCCCTGCGTTCTGGCCTGCCCCCTGTGGGGGCGAGGCTAGGAGCTGCGCGTCGCGAGGACAGCCCCTACTGGCGTGCCCCCCCCGCGGGGGGGCTGCCTTCGGGCCATGGCGCCCTGCGGGGAGAGGCTACGAGCTGCACGTCGCGTGGACAGCCCCTGCTGGCGTGCTGCCCTCCCCGCAGGAGAGAGGCTTGGCGCAAGGCATTCTGGCCTGCTCCCCGCGCGGGAGAGGCGAGGCGCTCCACGTTCTGCCCTGCCCCCTGCGGGAGAGAGGCTAGGCACTCCGCGTTCGGGCCTGCCCCCTGCGGGAGAGAGGCTAGGCGCTCCTCGTTCGGGCCTGCCCCCTGCGGGAGAGAGGCTAGGCACTCCGCGTTCGGGCCTGCCCCCTGCGGGAGAGAGGCTAGGCAGTGCTGGGGCCAGCCCGACGCCACTGGCCGCGGCAGGCGAGCTGCCGGGGTTCCCGCATTCCGCCAAGAAAACGTCATGCTTTCCACATGAAATCTATCCAGTAAAATCAGACATATTTTTCTGAGGCTGCCCACCAAATTTGGGGTCATTCCGGGCCGGTTCCTATTTTTGCGGATTTCCTGATTTTTAATGGTCGGGAAATTAAAAAAAAATACTTCCCAACCTTGAAAAAATCTGGAAAAATTAATAAAGTTGGATTGGATTTTTTCCAACCTCTCTGCAAACTTTCAGCTCAAAATACCAAGAAATGAATGTTTTAGAGGGGGGGTGACAACTGGGACCTAGTAGTGTCTCCCCCTGCCAGAGCTACAATAACACTGATAGCTCTTTAGGGGGGTGCCCCTTGACTAGCCATGGGGCGCGCTGGCCTGGCGCCCATAGGCCTGCCGCGGGGGATTTGTGGGCTGCTGCTACTATCGATCTAAGGTGGGGGGCCTCCTGGCCCGAAGTATTACCGGCATCGATGACCCATTTTCCGGCCGGCGACGACCCGATTCCGACCACTGTTCTTGGGACCTGCTCCAAGCCCTCGGGCGAGTTGGGGCTGCTTATCCGCGGCGGGGGCGTGGCATTCATTTGTCGTGCTCGTGCCAAGGTGTTGGCAGCCGCTGCGCCCCGTTTGCTTGCCGCGACGTCACGACAGCGGTGGCCACAGCCCGTTCTCAGAAGTTGGAGGCCTGGCCGATGTGTCCTGTGCGGACCGCCGAGCTGAGGCATACGGACCCCCACATGATCATCCCTGTCGTGTCCCCTCGCGGCCTGTTGCCTGTCCCTTCGAGATCCTCCGCGTCCCCCCCGCGACCCGTTGCTTGTCCCTTCGAGATCCCGGTGATGACCCGATTCTAGCCACCGTCCCCTGGACTCGCTGCAAGCCCTCGGGCGCGTTGGGGCTGGCATATCCGTGGCTTGGGCGTGGCATTCATTTGCCGTGCTCGTGCCAAGGTGCTGGCAGCCTCTGCGCGCCCGTCTGCTTGCCGCGATGTCACTGGGGCGGTGGCCGCTGCCCGTGCTCACAAGTTGGAGGCCTTGCCGATGTGGCCGGTGCGTTCCGCTGAGCTCGAGGATGGCGGGGAGAGCTCTACACTGGCGTGGGCATGGCATTAAATTGCTGCGCGCGCGCCCATGTGCGGGCTGTGACGTGCTTGTTGCGATGTCGCGGTCGCACAAATTAATTACCCTTACACTTAAATCACACAAGATAGTATAGAGCAAGTAAGGGATCGATCCCACGAGGAAGATTTAGTTCAGATTTTTATGCTATACGTTATGCAATTGGGGGGTTTTTATTTGTGATAATCTAAAATATGAAAGAAATTAAACTAGTGAACACAATCAATTAAAACTGAAATTTATCAAGAAAACAAACCTTGGTCACAAGCACACATCCACCTACAGAAATCAGAACCGATCCTTGAAACGAAACTCCAGTTTATATTCTGAATTTTTATCTTTTCTTAACTTGGTTAATTAACGGATCCGCCGTATAACTAGCCCTAACCAACAAATAATCACAGTGTCCGCACTAATGATTTAATCTAATGGCAGCCTTAAGATCTAGATAAATTCATTAATCTTAACAACCAAGTTGTCTGCTTGTGTTGCTTTGATCGAAAGTTTTCCCTAAGTTTAATAACGTAGTTCCGCCACAATTATCAAGCTTAGTTGCTTCACAAGTTTATATACCCTAACTCCGGTTTTGATACCAAACTTAGCAATAGATTGTTCACAATAATAACTTAGAGTCCGCTCTAGCAATTATCAACAACAATCATAGAAAATATGCATAGGAAAACAATCATACTCATTCATAATACAAACTAAAAATAAATGGAAGAATAAATCTCACAGTTCTTGAAATCTGAAAGTTTCTGTGTCCTTGCAACCAAGAAAAGAGCTTAGCCTTGCATATCTATTGAACAACTACTCCTAAAGATAAAAGAAAGCATTATTTCTAGTATGTAGAGAGGAGAGTTTGTGTTTCTTCACTTCTAGTTGCTACCACCTTTCTTTGATTCTATTGCACTCCCTCCTCTTCTTTCTTGGCTCTCTTGGTGTCTATATATAGGCTTCAATGGCAGCTCCTCTTGCTTCTTTATCAATAATGGTGGCTGCCAAACTTTGACATTAGTAGTCACCACAAACAACCAACCATTGTAGCCTCCTTCTTTGACAATGGTAGCATTCCAACTTGCAGCTGGTTTGTGGTTGGTGATTTGAGGTTGGTGGATTGAGGTTGGTGGCTACTTTTCTTGACCTTCTAGATTGATTTACTTGAGGGGCTAAATTGCTAAAATTATAACTTGGATGATAGTTTAGAAGCTTCGAAACATAATTTGGACTCATTTCTTCACGAAACCTGATTGCTGGCAGAATTCAGTTGTCATCTTTGAAAAATCATATGGCCCTCATCTGACATCGTTTTGGGATGAAAATTGGAGCGTTTCTAGACCTTTGAGTCATGAATCCAACAAAATTGCGTTTGCATCAATTGGACTTCTATAGCTCCAGATATGGAATTTTGAATAGACAAAGGTCAACAGTGGCAGAATACGAGATTTGACTTTGAAGGATGTGATTTCCATGATCTTCCTCTTTGTATTTTTCTTGCATTACATTTTCAGAAAGGTATGGATGTTAGCTTTTTAGAGCCACTGGAATCACTTCATTTTGATCTCTAGAAATCACGCTCTGCACAAAACATCGACTGAACATCAAATCTGCCAATTATCTCCAATTTACTCCTTTTTGCATTTTTCATCCAAAAGTGCCTTCAAAACATAAAACAAAGAATATCAAGGCATTTTACATATAAAACATGGACAAAACATTAGGTAAATGTGGGTGAAACAATCGAATAATATGGTTACATCAGTGCTTGCTGCCGAGGCCTGTCCTCCGTCTTCCGAGCTGAGGTAGAGCCCCCCCCTTGATCTTCCCTGTCGCGTCCCCCCGCGGCTTGTTGCCTGTCCCTTCGAGATCCTCCGCGTCCCCCCGCGGCGCGTTGGAGATCCTCCGCGTCCCCCCCGCGGCCCGTTGCTTGTCCCTTCGAGATCCCGGTGACGACCCGATTCTAGCCACCGTCCCTTGGACCCGCTGCAAGCCCTCGGGCGCGTTGGGGCTGGCATATCCGCGGCTTGGGCGTGGCATTCATTTGTTGTGCTCGTGCCAAGGTGCTGGCAGTTGCTGCGCGCCCGCCTGCTTGTCGTGATGTCACGGTGATGATGGCCGCTGCCCGTGCTTGCAAGTTGGAGGCCTTGCCGATTTGGCCGGTGCGTTCCGCTGAGCTCGAGGATGGCGGGGAGAGCTCTACGCTGGCATGGCCGTGGCATTAAATTGCTACGCACGCGCCCATGTGTGGGTTGTCCTTGCCATCCCTGATCTCGTGGCGTGACATGCTCGCTGTTGAGGCCTGTCCTCTTGTCTTCCAAGCTGAGGCAGAGCCCCCC
>NW_011500008.1:7500-12500 GCF_000495115.2 Populus euphratica | reverse complement strand
ACCGCCAAGCATGTCTGGCTCCTAACAGAGAGAAATTATAAAGGCCAAACCATCCCACCAGCACAACTAAATGACATCAGTACTCCATGCAACCAATAGCCAATAGCACCCATTACCCCATGCAAGGACGTGGGAATACCATGAAGAGGAGAAGGAGATACTGTTCCATGCAAAGACACCAAATTATCCATGCAAAGGCTAGGGAATTGCAGCCAACCATAAGACAGTATATCATTTCATGCAGCTGAGGAGATGCAGCCAACCATAAGACAACAGATCATTCATGCAGCGTCACACAACAAAACCCATGCAGAAATAGAGCAATCCCAACTCCACCATGCGAAGACACCAAGGCATCTATGCAGAGGCTCATCCACCAGTATAGCCATGCAGAGGCTAAGGAGATGCAGCCAATCGCAGCGACATAGAGCAAAGTCCAGCCAAAGAAAGCAACAGCAAGTGGTGATCCCATAACAATCAGCAACTAGTCAATTAGGAATGGGGAGATCACGCTGATGAAAGCGTAATATCATGTAGAATAACACTTGAAACCGCCGAAATATAGGCTCCACAGGGGAGCAAGAATTTTCAAAAACCCTTATGTTCCTTTCTTCCCATATCAAGTAAACAACAACGCTGAGGGATACTCTTTTCATTCTAGTAACAGCAGCTTTTCCTTTGAGAGGAAGGCCTCGAATTACACTGTTGATGGTGGTCATGCCTCTCCTTAGTCTAAGCTAGGATTTAACTTTCATCCACAAGATGGAGGTCCAGCTGCAGGCAAAAAATAGGTGGTCATGGTTCTCTTCATGATCCTGACAAAATACACAACTAACATTAATGTCAACGAAATGCATCCTATCTTTTGTTCGCAGCCGCTTCAGCAAGGTAAGCCACAGGATGAAACTATGTCGCGGAAGACACTAGGGCTCCCAAACCACATTCATCCAAGAGACTGGGGTTCCTTTGGTTCTCAAGTATTCATAAGCATTAGCTGAAAAAAACTTTGTAGAATTAGCCCAACTTTGCAACATGGAGATAACTGCTGGTTGCCCTCCACAGTCATCAAGGAGATGGTCACGAAGTTTAATGAAAGATTTCCATAAGGGGGAGGAGGTTTGTTGCAAGGGAACTGTCCAGATGTTAGTGTCTTGCAAATAAAAATGGTGCACCCAACGAATCCAAATAGAGTCAGCTTTTAGATGAATATTCCATAACTGCTTCATAAGAAAGCAATTGTTCCTTGCTTTAATGTCAAATAAACCAAGACCTCCTTCAGCTTTTGGCAGGCAGATGTTTTCCCAAGCAACCAATGCAGATGCATTCCTAACTGTATTACCAGTCCAGAGAAAGTTCCTGCAAATACAAGTAATTTGATTGATAACACTCTCTGGTAGGGGAAAGATACTAAGCCAAAATTGAACCATTCCAGCTAAAACAAAGCCAATTAGTTCCAGCTGCCCAGCATAAGATAAGTTTTTCCCCATCCAGCTTTGAATAGCAGTTTCAAGTTGATGCAGGAGGGGATAGAACTGGCTAGCCAGAAGCTTGTGGGGGCTGAGAGGGACCCTAAGGTATTTGAAGGGAAAGCTACCTTCTGAGAAACCAGAATCTTGGAGGATAGTTTGTTTCAAGCTGTCACCAACACCACCAAAATATATAGAGGATTTTGATGGATTAATATGAAGTCCTGAAGCTTGGCCAAAAGCTTGAAGCTGCTCAACCAGAATTTGGACAGAGGAACAATCCCCTCGGCATAATAAGAGAACATCATCAGCAAATGCAAGATGACAAATATGATGAGGCGCACACTTTGGGTGAAAGTGAAAAGCTTGCTGTTGACTGGCCATTCCCAGCATACGGGAGAAGTATTCCATACATATTAGGAAGAGATAGGGAGAGAGAGGGTCGCCTTGCCGAACTCCACATTTTCCAGGGAAGAAACCATAAAGATTGCCATTAACAGCAACAGAATAGGAGGGGGTTTCCACATAAAGCATCACCAGATGAACAAATCGCTGGGGAAAACCTAATAGATGGAGGAGAGCTCTAAGAAAAGGCCATTGCACTAAATCAAATGCTTTCTTAAAGTCAACTTTGATGAGGCATCGGGGGAAGGTCCTCTTCCTACCATAATGCCAGAGTAATTCTTGAGTCAGATTAATGTTATCAATCATGCTTCTCCCACCAAGGAAAGCGTTTTGAGCTGGATTAATGATACCTTGGAGGGCACATCGTAGCCGTCCTGCAAGAATTTTGGAGATGACTTTGAAAACCACGTTGCAACATGAAATGGGCCGAAAGTCATTTGCAGAATTATCATTAGCAGATTTTGGAACTAGAGCAATAATGGAATGATTGATCTGCTTTAGAATCCGTCCAGAGGAAAAGAAATCCTTGACTGCTGCACAAAAATCAGCTCCCACAATATCCCATGACTGTTTGAAAAAAAGAGAAGAGAATCCATCAGGGCCAGGAGCTTTATTGTTTCCAACATTGAAGAGAGCTTCCTTGATGGCTTCATTGGTGACAGGACCGAGAAGAAAATCAGATTGATTAGTATCCAGACAGGGGCCACTATGAACAACTTCCTCATCAATAGGAGATATAGTCGAGGAGGTGCCAAGAACACTCTAATAGAAATGAAGAAATTCAGCACCAACTTCATCATTATTATATGTGTTGCAGACCTCCTCAAATTCCCTTAAATGCAAGTATGAATTTTCTAAATCTAAGCCATGAAAGGAAGGTAAAAGTTGAATAATACCTGGTTTAAAATTAAAATGAGATGCATCAGGAGGAAAAACTATGCATGATGGTGCACTTGTTCTTGTGGGATTCATGTGGTCTCTAAGTGTTCTAGCACGGTTATTCTCATTATTCTCAGCCTTCGATTTGGAGTTGCCATCCATCAGAAATCAGGCCTGCATAGTCCGAGTGGTCAACCCACATATTGAAAAACTTAAAAGGCCGACGACCTGGAGGAGAACTGCCACCTATGCGAACATGGGCTCCTGAGTGATCCGAGAAAGCTCCTGAAGGTTGGAAATGCACATGAGAAGTGAGCTGAAGATTGTTCCATGAAGGATTGGCTAGGACACGATCAATTTTAGTCCAAACAGCCCCATTGGACCAAGTATAATGACAGCCAGTGTAGTTTAGATCTAAAAGCCCAAGCTTTCTTTTTTGATCAAAATGTAAGTGTATAAGAAGATCAAAAATTATACAAAGTTGGATAACCAGCAAAATCCAACTACAAGGATGAAACCAAAGAAGGGAACAGGCTCCCTTATAAAGCTAGCCCAACGTAAGTGGACAAACAAAACAAGGAAAGAAACCAGACGGGGCCATACACCCCCACAAACAAGAACCAGCAGCAAAGCTACAAATAGGGAAGGAGGTAACAACATAAGCTAGCCCAAGCTCTTTCTTTTTTTCTTTTTTTTTGATCAAAATGTAAGTGTATAAAAAGATCAAAAAAATATATACAATGCTGGACAAACCAGCAGGTTTAGAAGCAAAGATGATCAGAAAGGGAACAGGCTCCCTTATTGACCAACTAGCAAACAAAAAGAAACAAATCGAGTAAAACTCGACACAAGCTAAGAGGGAAACCGAAGAATAAGGAGCCCACTTAACAGTATACATAGCAAAGCAATGAAAGCCATCCAAAGTAAAAAGCCGAGAAGATGAACACCAAAGAAAGCAAGCATGAAGCCAATGAAGGAGAATCAGCCGCAGCAGCAACACAGGAAATGAAATAGAAAGCTGAATGCAGGAGAAAACAAAGCCTTGAAACTAAAAACAAAGGCCAAGAGCAAGGAAGCTTGAGAGGAAGCCATACAAGCCATGCAAGCCATTGAAGCCATGCAATTAAGCCACTAAACCAAATAAAGGTGCCTTGGGAACCATCAAAGGCCACGTGAATGCACAAGCAGCTTGACCAATGAAGAGGGCACACAGCAACTTGGGGCAGGGAGAAGCATTGAAGAGGCTGCAACAAAAGGAGACTTGCCCACCTAGAGGATTCCCCCACATGGAGATGAGCTACTAGCAGTAAAAATTGATGATGGAGGGAAACAACCAAATGGACCAATCAGAAGAGAACAACACAAGAGCCATAACAATTAATTATGCAAAAGATTGGCATAACCATGCAAGAACGACATGAAGACGTGAAGACAGCTAGGACTAACAGCAACCTCCTCCACCTCCGAAGCTGAATTGAGGAACCCGCCACTACCAGCCAAGCTAACCAGCTGGAACAAGGAGAGAAGGAGATTAGCACTCTCAAGAAACCAAATAGAGAGGCAAACCCGGACATAAACACAATGAAGAAGATGAACGAAGCTGGCCAATGACGAGAGGACGAGAGGAAGGCAGACAACTTGCACTCCCAAGAATCAGGGAGGCAAAACCAGGAAAAAATAGCTCGTCAGCCAATGTGGAGAGAAAAGTGGTCTCGCTCATGAAAATGAAAAACAGTGAAGAACAAGACCTGAAATTTACGAAAGAGGGAATCAATGGTGGTGCACTTCCCCTCAAATATCCTTTTATTCCTCTCATCCCAGATTATATAAACCAGAATACCAAGGGAGGCTCTCCTCATTCTTCCAACTACATTGTTACCGATTCTTGAGAGACCCCGAATGGCACTGAGCAGAGAAGACATGGTCCTTGATATACGAAGCCAATTTTTAATCTTAAGCCAAAGAGAAGAGGTCCAAGTGCAACCAAAGAACAAATGGCTATGACTCTCTTCTTCCACTTGGCAGAAGACACAAGAGGAATCAGTTTGGAGAAAGTGGAGTCTATCTCGCGTGCGAAGCCTTCCCAAAACTGCCAACCACAGGATAAAATTGTATCTGGGCATGGACCAAGACTCCCAGACAACTTTTCTCCACCGGACAAGAGAGCTACGAACCCGAAGAAAATCATAAGCATGAGCAGTGAAAGGACCTGTAGAGGTGCTCCAGTGAGCCATCAGAGAGACAGTATTG
>NW_011501026.1:52867-65698 GCF_000495115.2 Populus euphratica | reverse complement strand
GAAATCACGGATGAAACAAGCACCGAAAATGTTGATGCGAATCTTTTGTCAACAGTGACAACAGATTCGACACCTGACATCACATCAATCGATGATTACTTTCCTAACAAATCCTTACTTTCTCTTAGTTCAATGCCTTGGTATGATAAAAATATTAATTTTCTTGCTGTAGGAGATTTGCTAGCTGATTGGAGTACCCAAGACAAAGAAAAGTTTTTGAACGAAGTGAAGAGCTTTTATTGTGATGACCCTAACTTATTCAAATATTGTCCTGATCAAATATTTCAAAGATTCATTCCCGACAATGAGGTAAGTAGTGTCATTAAACTTTGTCATTCTGAAGCATGTGGAAGTTATTTCTCGTCAAAAAAGACAGCTACAAAAATCTTTCAAAATGGATTTTATTGGCCCACCATGTTCAAAGACACACATGCATTCTGCAAAACTTGTGAAAATTGTCAAAAAATTGACACTAGTCAAAAAGTTTTGTTTTATGATTCTCAACTCTATGCATTCCCTAAAGAGCTAAGATTAAGATGGAGCAATCCTTATGGGGCCTGTGATATTGAGAATTCAATGAATGACAATGATTTTAAGGAAAATGGACATCGTTTGAAAGCTTACTTTGATAATTTTCCTAGCGAAAATGAATCAGCTGGTTTGAATGATCTTGTAGATAAAGGTTGATTATTTTGTTTTTCTCACATTTTTTTTTGTGTTTCTTTTTGAGTGATTTTTGCTAGTTTCTTTCACCCCGGTCAAATGGCGGATAACGGTACTCCGTGACTTAAGTCGGTTCTTTCAGTTTCCCACAATTACTGATATCTGTGTATATATCTGTGCAATTCTTTGAATCTCTCTTCCAATTCTCATTTGAAAATGGACACTAATCTTGAAAAATTGAAAAAGAATTTTCCCGCTCTGCCTCAGAATGCGATTACAAAAATTTACCGTGCTAGATGTGCAAGATTGAGATTATTAATGAATCATGGAATTCCTGAAGATATTCGCTGGTTGATTGAAGCAAAGGTCCGATTATCAGGTGAGTCCTCTAATTTCTTTATTTCACACATGCCTGGAACAGGTAAAAGCACTTTTGCAAAGAAACGTCGTGCAAAACGACTAGAAGTCTGTCATCGATGTGCTAGATGGACTTGTAATACACAATGTCGTTCTTTAGGAATGGTATCTATAAACCGTGAAGATAAAATACAATTCATTAAGGATGGCCTAAGTAAGGAGTCTTTAGACAATCTTCTATTGACTCTAGAGACGCATCCTAGTGGAGATGTGCATCATGCAATTCATGATTTATGGCCACTATTTCATAAAGAACATGATCGACTTAGTCTTGGGAATCTGACTAAAAAAGACCCTGTTTGCCAGTTTTTAAGAAAACTGGATGGGAAGCCTATCCCCGACCCATAGAGGGCGTTTAAACCGTTCTTGGACGTAAAACCAAGGGAAGATGTGAGCCACAATCACAACTACCTGTACATACACATGTTTTTTTTTCAAAAGTAAATAAATAAATAAATAAAGAGAAAGAGAGAGAGTGTGAGACTCCAGCTGGCCTACATATAGATGTTATGATTGCCTTTCTACTCTCTCATCTATAAAACCCTCTTTTCCTTCCTTTCATTTCTACTCAACCCATACATTCAACAAATACAGAAGTGTGTAGAAATGGCAAGTTCCTCAAGTCATCAAATAAGAAATATTTGTGTTTTCGGTGGATCTAGTCTTGGGAAAGAAAAGGAGTTTTTAGAATCAGCAAATCATCTTGGTCAGGTGCTAGCTGAGAGAAAGATTCATTTAGTGTATGGGGGAGGCAGTCTTGGGTTAATGGGAGGTGTGTCAATAGCTGCATTTTTAGGAGGTAGTCAAGTTTTGGGGGTCGTCCCTGAAGCTTTGGCACAAGGGGACATCATTGGAAAAACAATTGGAGAGGAACTTCAGGTCTCCACAATGTCAGCTCGAATGAATGCAATGTTTAACCATGCTGATGCTTTCATTGCTTTACCAGGTGGTCTAGGCACATTGGAAGAGATCTTTCATATTTCCTCTTCGGCTCAACTACACATTCACCATAAACCCATAGGTTTGTTAAATGTTAATGGTTATTATGATAAGTTGTTGTCTTTTCTTGATCATGCTGTGGAACAGGAATTTTTAACATCTTCTGCACGACAAATCATAATCTCTGCTACTACTGCTGAACAATTGATTGACCAACTACAATCTTTCATTCCTGTGATTGATCCTTCCTTGAGTCGTATAAATTGGTCATCTAAGGAAAGCCGTAAAAAGTTTAGATTGGATTTGAGCCTTCATTTGTGAATTTTTGTGTCTTTTGGTTTTATTATTATGTTTTGTTATTTCTTATTTTTGTTTCAGTGTGTTTCAGGTTTTGTCAGTGTTCGTTATTTCAGGTGATATCTTTTATACTCTATCTTTCTACCTTAGAACATTGAGGACAATGTCTCGTTTTAGTTGGGGGGAGAGGGTAGTAGTTGATAAAAAACAAAAAACAAAAATTGTTTTTCATTTCATAAAGCATGTGCATAATTGTTGTTACTAGGATGGCAGAGTAAAGGAGTTCTTTTGTTAAAGTGACTCTTGAGACGCATCTTAGTAACCATTCTTAACAAGGTCTATTATAATACTTCCTGAAATATTCAGGTTTACAAACTCTCGTATTGTTACCACTTAATTCTGCTCATATACTTATTTAACATGTATTGTTAAACCTTAATTTACACACACACACTTTAACATATGATTGTGGGTTGCATATTGGATTATTACATTATTTATGTTCGTTTGTTAAAGGTAACAACTAAGGGAAAGGGATTGTATATAATTAAGAAGAAAAAAAACATGAAAAAAAAAGAAAAAAAAAGAAAAAAAAATGATGATAATAAAAATATAGATAAGTTTGGTTTCGTAGCCTCCCTAACCTAAGCAATTAAGCCTGAAGGGGTGTTTTAACACTTAATACCCTAAAGTCAACTGACTTGGGAGCTATTGGCCCAACGCTTGTTACATGGGTTGAGGAGAAAAGCTTAAGGGAATCAAACATTGCACTATCTACATATCAGTATCTCCGACCCGAGTTACTAAGCTCGTAGGGGTGTCTTAACACCTAATGCCCTAAGACCAACTGGTCTGGGAGTCATTAGCTGAAAGCACGTTACATGGGTTAAAGATGCATGATGTTTTTAAAGTATATGTATATAGAGTTAAGAAAAAAAAAAGACAAAAATAGTAATCCCAACCCAAGGAAGTTAACCTTAAACATTAGAACAAAAATTTTGTTTTCTTCCAAGAAAAGCCCCATAATTATGTGTTGATACATTGAGCACAAAAGAAAGGTTTATTAATATCTTGTTAAGTGGTGTTGAGCAGATATATAAATTTAATGAGAGTTTGTTTATCTGGATAGACTAATGGAAGTTAAATGATGAATACCTTGCTTTGTGAAATTTGCAAATTGTTGTAACGCTTTGATTACTAGGGACTAGTAATAAGCTGGTTGAGGGGTGTGATTAGTACTTAAAAGTGCATTTTTATCATGGTTTTATATCATCATTTTGCACTTGAAGTATCAATAACTCCTTAACTAAAATATGTTTTATAATAATGTATCTAATAATATAAGATACCTATAATTTGTGGTAAATGTCTATTTTTAATGCAGGCCTATCACATAAATGAAAGGATTGATTGATGACTTGAAGAACTTAAATTGCAAGGATAAAGAGATGGCCAAACTTAGAAAAGAGATGTCGGTGCAATCCAAACCGGAACACTGTTCGGTAAATGGGTCATATCTGGAGCTATATATCTCAGATTTAGGTCCAATTTATATGGATGGAAAGGTAAGACATAGGCCTACACATATCTGGAGCTACAGATCTCAGATTTAGGTCCAATTTATATGGATGGAAAGGTAAGAGATAGGGCTACAACTTTCATATGGAGCCCAAGATCTAAAAAGGCCATTATCAAGTCCAAATTGTAGCAACAACAAAGAAGCCCGAACCTGTCTTCCAGCCCGAGCACTGTTCGGTATTTGGGCCATATCTAGAGTTCTAGAAATCCAAATGAGCTGAATTGTTTACACAAGAAAGCAGAGACAATTGCCTACAACTTTCATGTTTGCAACTGGCTCCAATTTTGACATTATCAATGACGTTTCGGGTAGAGAAGAGAAGATAAGGATTGTCACCAAGTCAAAAGTTGGCCACCCACTTATCAATTAGTCATCAAATCAATACTTATTCGGGTGGCCAAAATTGGCCTCCTTTTATATGCCAAAATTGGATGTTAACAACAAATCAAGTTTCTTTCATAGCTCAGGTGTCGGTTATACCATACATTATGGGCTATGAAAGTGCCAAGCATTTGTTGTACCAAGTGTTATACAACATAAATCAAGATTAGTCATTTAACAAGCAAAGTATTAAAGAGTGAACAAGATAACAAATATAAAACATGTTAGTATCAAACATTAAAGTCCATATTAAGTTTACATTATACTTATTCTCACACCATTAGTGTAACCTTTTCACCTTGACATAACTAACTTAGCTAGACATAATGAAAGAAAGCAAAATAGATAAACAAAATAAGAACATAAAAGTTAACTAAGTAAAGGAAAGGAAATGAAAGGCATAAACTTAATATTAATGAAAGCAAAGCATAAACATGACAAAAAATACAAAGAGAGAAAGGAAGAGCATGATCTTGATCTGAACACCAAGATGCCTAAATACATGGCAAATGCCTCCTTTTATAGGCCAAAATTGGGAACTATTGATTTGATGACTAATTGATAAGTGGGTGGTCAACTTTTGACTTGGTGACAATCCTTATCTTCTCTTGTCTGCCCAAAACGTCATTGATAACGTCAAAACTGGAGCCAGTTGCAAACATGAAAGTTGTAGGCAATTGTCTCAGCTTTCTTGTGTAAAACATTCAGCTCATTTGGACTTCTAGAACTCCAGATATGGCCAAAATACCGAACAGTGCTCGGGCTGGAAGACAGATTCGGGCTTCTTTGTTGCTGCTACAATTTGGACTTGATAATGGCCTTTTTAGATCTTAGGCTCCATATGAAAGTTGTAGGCCTATGTCTTACCTTTCCATCCATATAAATTGGACCTAAATCTGAGATCTGTAGCTCCAGATATGACCTAATTACCGAACAGTGTTCCGGTTTGGATTGCACCGACATCTCTTCTCTAAGTTTGACCATCTCTTTATCCATGCAATTTAAGTTCTTCAAGTCATCAATCAATCCTTTCATTTATGTGATAGGCCTGCATTAAAAATAGACATTTACCACAAATTAAAGGTATCTTATATTATTAGATATATTATTATAAAACATGCTTTGGTTAAGGAGTTATTGATACTTCAAGTGCAAAATGATGATATAAAACCATGATAAAAATGCACTTTTAAGTACTAATCAGTCACCGAGTTATTTATTACTTTGACACTCCTGCACTTGGGAAAAGACATCAATCTTTTAGTCGTGTCACGTAGCCTATAATGAAAAAAAATATATTAACAACAACTGAATTTAACTATATATTTCATTTAAATTAATCTTATTATCCATTTCGCTTGTGCAGCAAATGGAACGGAGCCGCCAGTGTGCGTTGTCACCCGACTATGAATTGGCCGATTCTAGTTGCCAGCACCGGACCGTGAGCGTCGTTTAAACCGCTTAGATGTCACGTGCTCAATATAGTACGGCCATATATCTTTTGGGATGTATATCGGTTTGAAATCCCTCCAAACTGCAACATCGTTCTAGCCTTGGAAACCCCTATCCCTCGCAGCTTTTTTTGCCTTTTTTTATGCTTCATACCAAAAATCACGCAACCAAAAATTACATTTTGAAACATAAATTTTTGTCTAAAAAAAATCTTGTATTGTTTTTTATCTTACCTAATTGCCGCGCGATTTTCCCACACCCTCCTCATAACAGTGTTATGCTCACTATCCCAACAGAATTTGTACTGTGTATAAATGAACAAGTTTAAATAAAAATAATAATGTATTTACAATTAAATTAATAAGCTGAAAATTAGAAATTAATACCAACCTCAAACCTATTAAACCATGCATTGATTTGAGGCATCCATTCAGGATGCTTTGATATCTGACTCCATTAAAATAATAGAATCTCCATCGATGATATAAACGCCGATGATATTACTCGGGCGACTTCAATGTTTGTGAACCTGAAAATAAATGAAATAAATTCAATAGTGATTATTTCATAAATTATGTTGTAATTTAAAAAAAAACTAAAACCTTAACAAACTTACATTGAAAGGTCATCCTTCCACTGTGCCTCGTATTGGCAGGTAAATTGATTCCGCTATGAAGGCACGCTGCCTCTGTGCTGTGAAGTAGCGCTGGAAGAGGCAGCATCGGTTGACGGTGCAAGAGGTGTAGGTGCCTCTTCTTGAGAGGCACCTAAGGAAATATCATCATCGCTGCTAGACGAACTAGCTGCAACCATACGTGAGTGACCAGCTCTGGTTTTCGTTCTACGCATCTACACAATTTTATACAAATAATTATATAATTAAATTCAAATGTTAAAAAAAATTCGACAACACCTCCTCTATACTGAATACTACCCAAATCCACAAATCTACACATATTAACAATAGCCACAACCAATTTACCCAATCTATACTAATTATTCCAACATATTCAATTCATAATCCTAAGGTAAATTCAACATTAAAAATTACAATTCAACAAATTATTCAATAATTATGCCAATACAAAAAAACAATAAATAAAAAAAAAACTCTAGAATAACAATCAAAATAAATGGAAAAAATTAAACCCAAATCATGCAATAATAAAGTAAAATTAATAATTATTCCAACATATTCAATTACTAATCCTAAGATAAATTCAACATTAAGAATTACAATTCAACAAATTATTCAATAATCATGCGAATACAACAAAACAATAAATTAAAAAAATCCATTAAAGTTAATTCTATGGTAAATTCAATATTAATAATAAATATTCAACAAATTAACTAATAATAATTATGCCAAAACAACAATAAAAAATATTCAAAAAATTCAAAAAACATTATAGACTTTAGCAATGAATTATGCAAAAAAAAAAAAAAACTATAGACTTTATCTACATTACGAAAAATACACCAAAACAAAAAACATAACAAAAAAATAGAAAAAAAAACCATTAAAGTAAAATGAAAAAGAAGAAATACTAACCTTTTAAATTGATGGAGATTCACGACAAAAAATGCTTGAGATTGTCGGTGAAGAACAGAGAGCAGCATAGAGAAGAAAAGAATGGTGAAAAACTGAGGAGAAGAGAAAATGAACTGAAGAGGCGGTCGGGGGGCACTTATATGCCAGTTTTACCGACGTATTCACCAACGAATACAAAATTAATTATTATTTTAATTTATTTTGTCGGTGAGGTGTTAAAAATTTGTCGATAAATTTTGAATTTCACACCAAATTTTTTAATGTCCCTCCATATTTTTCATGCTCTGTTGGTAAGTCCGTCGGCAATATGACGCGATCAGAGATGCATTTAATGCACAACGCTTTGAAATGCACGCGGTCTGTCGGTAAGTTTGTCAATAAAATTGATCCATTGCCAACGTGCTGACAGATATAAATCCATCGGTGTTGTCGTCAGTGATGTGGTGGCATTTCAAGTAATTACTTTTGAACTCTCTGTCAGATGCCGACGGACTTAAGGTCGTCGGTGATGTGGTGGCATTTCAAGTAATTATTTTCGAACTCTCTATGAAATGCCAACGAACTTAATGCCGTCGGTGTTGCCATTGGTGATGTGGTTGCATTTCAAGTAAGTATTTTTGAACTTTCTATGAAATGCCGACAAACTTAATGTCGTCGATGATGTGGTGGCATTTCAAGTAATTATTTCATGTTACAAAATATATCATCCATGATCAATAACTATTTCAAGTAACTATTCCGTAATTGTGGCATTTCAACTAATTATTTCAAGTAATAAATATTTTATGTTTCAAAATATATCATCTATAATCTGAATTACATGAAAAAAAGGGTTTTACATAGGGCTTCATTTTGGTAGTTAGTCATAATTTTCTTCTTCATCGTCATCAATTGAATTGTCATCACTTTCATCACAATCTTCAATATGAATATCATCTTCTTCATCCATATTTGCTTGTCCACTAGAGCTCAAAAAAAAATTCAACTCCTCTGCGTCAACATCAACAAGACTATCATCAAAAACATGAAAATTTGAATTTTCTTCAATTCAATCGAAGGAGCAACTCGATATGGTTCAACCACCTCACTAACTTGAAAGACTTCATCTCGCACACTTGTGTCTTCGTTCTTATCCTGAACAACCTCGACACGACCCCGGGGTTTCATTTTTAAAACGGACAACCAATCCACTCTTGATCGATCCTTTCTAAATGAAGGGGTGTATGTGTAATAAACTTGTTGACATTGCTTTGCGAGAATAAAGACATCGTTTATGTTGCGGAGTCTAGCTTTTAAGTTGATTTCGACCAGACCATAGTGCGGATCAACTCTGATTCCTCTGTCAGTCGTGTCATACCAATAGCATTTGAATAAAAACATTCTATTCTGCTCGTTATGATATTGTAGTTCGACTACCTCTTCTAATCTATCATAGTAGTCAACTTTTAACTCACTACTAGTGGATCCCTTAACACAAACACCGTTGCTGTATGTCTTTCTTCCTTACTCGTATTCTTTAGTATGGAAAACATATCCATTGACAAAATACCTATTGTAGCACTTACATTTTCTTTCAGGCCCCAGGCTTAGTGAAGACAATGACTTAGGTGCACTCCTTCCCATTTGATAAACCTTGTTTGTAATGTACATCAATAAACAGTAAATGAATGAGAATCTCATAATGACGTGCATAAGTACAACAATTTTGCAAGTTAGAATGAGTTTGTGATAGTGCTTACATGTGTTCTGAACCACGTGGCAAACTGCTCATCCTGTAATTGAAAGATCTGCGATTCGGTCAGCTGTGAGTTATTGGAGAGCAAATATTGTCGATGTTGCCTGCAAGTGATAATGAGTGTATGATATTACAATATATAATTAACAGTATATTACTAACAATGATTAATTAATATAAACTTACTGAATAAAAGGTCTTAGCTCATCACAGTTAAATAGAACGTAATTGTGTGCTTGTTTGAACTCTATTTCCGATAAATATCTTCCTCTTACGACATTTTTAGATATGAGTCGTCCAGTATTGGAGAATATTGACAAGTTCCCATTGGAAGGCACTTCACCACCATCATCATGCCGAGGAACACGATTGATTCTCATTCTCAGATGAGGTTCGAAATAGTACGAGATAAATGTTGAGATCTCCTCAACAATATAGACCTTACATATCGAATCCTCAACATGTGCCTTGTTCTTAACCTTTTTCTTGAGATTAAACAAGTACCTGCATTGAAATATTAATCAAGTATTTTCAATTAAGAAAAACATATAAAATACTTTTATATATGAATTACATTGCAATTGTAATATCTAACCATTCGAATGGGTACATCCATCTATATTGGATCGGCCCTCCAGCTTTTGCCTCGAACGGTAGATGTATAGGGAGATGCTCCATTGAGTCAAAAAATAATGGAGGGAATATCATCTCAAGTTTGCATAGTATTTCGACGATATTCATTTGAAGCCTCTCAATGTGATCAACATTCAACTTGCTGGAGCATATATCTCTGAAGAAATAACTAGTCTCCATGAGTGCATCCCATATTCCATTTGGCAACAAATCACAAAAAGCTAATAGGTTGAGTGTTTGCATAAACACATGGCAGTCATGACTCTTCATTCCATACAATCTGCAGTCCTCTACATTAACCAGCCGTGATATGTTCGATGCATGTCCACCCGGAAAACGCAGACTCTTAAGCCATTTGTAGACTAGTAGTTGTGTGTTTTTCTCTAACACGAAGCTTGTTCTTGGTTTTGCGACTCGTGACTCATCATAAACCAACTCTATATTTTTACAGTTACAGTATAAAGCTATATCCAATCTAGCCTTGATGTTGTCCTTTGTCTTCCCCTTCACATCTCTGACAGTGTTGAAAATGTTCTCAAACACGTTCTTTTCGATGTGCAAGACGTCAAGGTTATGGCGGAGCAGATTGGTCTTCCAATAAGAAAGCTCCCAAAATATACTTCGCTTTACCCAATTATGAGTCAAACCAAAACCAAGAAACTTTTGCTTACTTGATTGAAGGCCAAACACAATGTCACTGTACTCTGAGACAACATCATGCAATTCTTCACCAGAAAGACGCGGGGATGCAACATCTTTTTTAACTCTGCCAACAAAGAAAATTGTTTTTCTATTTTACGCTTTGATTACTAGGGACTAGTAATAAGCTGGTTGGGGGGTGTGATTAGTACTTAAAAGTGCATTTTTATCATGGTTTTATATCATCATTTTGCACTTGAAGTATCAATAACTCCTTAACTAAAATATATTTTATAATAATGTATCTAATAATATAAGATACCTATAATTTGTGGTAAATGTCTATTTTTAATGCAGGTCTATCACATAAATGAAAGGATTGATTGATGACTTGAAGAACTTAAATTGCATGGATAAAGAGATGGTCAAACTTAGAGAAGAGATGTCGGTGCAAACCAAACCGGAACACTGTTTGGTAATTGGTGTATATCTGGAGCTGCAGATCTCAGATTTAGGTCCAATTTATATGGATGGAAAGGTAAGACATAGGCCTACAACTTTCATATGGAGTCCAAGATCTAAAAAGGCCATTATCAAGTCCAAATTGTAGCAACAACAATGAAGCCCGAATCTGTCTTCCAGCCCGAGCACTGTTCGGTATTTTGGCCATATCTGGAGTTCTAGAAGTCCAAATGAGCTGAATTGTTTACACAAGATAGCTGAGACAATTGCCTACAACTTGCATGTTTGCACCTGGCTCCAGTTTTGACGTTATCAATGACGTTTTGGGCATACAAGAGAAGATAAGGATTGTCACCAAGTCAAAAGTTGGCCACCCACTTATCAATTAGTCATCAAATCAATAGTTCCCAATTTTGGCCTATAAAAGGAGGCATTTGCCATGCATTTAGGCATCTCGGTTTCCAGATCAAGATCATGCTCTTCCTTTCTCTCTTTGTATTTTTTGTAATGTTTATGCTTTGCTTTCATTAATATTAAGTTTATGCCTTTCATTTCCTTTCCTTTACTTAGTTAACTTTTATGTTCTTATTTTGTTTATCTATTTTGCTTTCTTTCATTATGTCTAGCTAAGTTAGTTATGTCAAGGTGAAAAGGTTACACTAATGGTGTAAGAATAAGTATAATGTAAACTTAATATGGACTTTAATGTTTGCTACTAACATGTTTTATATTTGTTATATTGTTCAATCTTTAATCCTTTGCTTGTTAAATGACTAATCTTGATTTATGTTGTATAACACTTGGTACAACAAATGCTTGGCACTTTCATAGCCCATAATGTATGGTATAACCGACACCTGAGCTATGAAAGGAACTTGATTTATTGTTAACATAAGTTATAATCATGAATGCTTGACGAGATTTACAAGTATTAGCATTAATTGAATAAGATGACTAATGTAATCATGTTAACAATATATAATCTGATTGGAACCTCCTTTGTGTGTGGTTTCCATTTCAATAATAAGAGTTTATACTATACTTGTTTGATATACCATTAGTGGAACCTCTAACCTTGACATTTGTTATTATTATTGTTTAATCCTTACATTAATTTTCCATCTCCAAGTTCTCATCATCTTCTTCTTCTTCTCTTTCTTTACTACTACTACTACTATTATTATTACTATTATTATTATTATTATTAGTATTACTAGTATTACTATTATTATTATTATTATTATTGTTATTATTGTTATTATTGTTATTGTTGTTGTTGTTGTTGTTATTATTGTTGTACTATTGTCATTTATAATTTGTACAATTAACCTCCCTGTGGTTCGACCCCGGTCTTGCCGGGTTATTTATTACTTCGACACTCCTGCACTTGGGAGAAGACATCAATCTTTTAGTCGTGTCAGAAATCTTTTCTGTTCTTTTTGTACCTGTGATTAAATGGCAAGAAGCAACGGTGACAGTTAAAAAAAGAAGCTTTGCCTCCATTTGCTAGCGTGAATGCCTTGTTGTTTTCCATGTAGTATGGACATGCGAGTTTCCCATGCGTGCTCCAACCAGAAAGCATTCCATAAGCTGGAAAATTATTGATAGTCCACATCAAAGCCGCCCTCATAAGGAAATTTTGTTTTCTCGATATATCATAAGTTAGAGCTCCAGAGGACCATAACTGCGCCAACTCATCAATCAACGGTTGAAGACAAACATCTATATTCCATCTCGGGCTGCTTGGACCGAGTATGACAGTAGATAAAAACATGAACTCCGGCCTCATACACATTCTTGGTGGCAAGTTATAAACTGTGAGTATGACCGGCCAACGAGAATAAGGAGCAACAAATGACCCAAATGGGTTGAATCTGTCTGTACACAACCCAAGACGCACATTCCTTGATTTGGCTGAAAAGTGAGGATGAATACTGTTAAAGCATTTCCACGCTTCGCCGTCAAAAGGATGAACCATCACTCCATCAACTGCATGGTGTGCTTGGTGCCATGTCATGTGCTCAGCAGTCCTTGGTGACATGAATAACCTCTGCAGTCTAGGTGTGATCGGGAAGTATC
>NW_011501026.1:1320-52761 GCF_000495115.2 Populus euphratica | reverse complement strand
TTTGTAACAGGAATGTCCGCCTGTCATGCACTCGGTCATCTCAGCATTTTCAAGGTAGTATAACATGCAGAAGTTAGGGCACATGCCAATTTTCTGGTATCCTAAACCAAGGGGTTTTATCATGGATTTCGCACCATAAAAGTTCTCTTTGAGCCTGTTCTCTTTAGGTAAAATGCTTCTTGCCCATTCAATAATCTTGTCATACCCGGCATTACTCAACCCGTGCTCTGACTTGACGGTGAACACCTGTGCTACGACCGATAATTTACTGTGGTTCGTGCTGCCATCCCATAATGGTTCATCGGAATCTTTCAACAAATCAAAAAACCTAGCTACATCTACATTAGGTTCTTCTTCTACGATTGGACATTGACTGACATTACCTTGATTCATTCTCATTGCATCCATAACCATGTTTCTGTAAGGATTAGTGTTGTCATTCTCGTTGCTAGGACTAGAAGTAGACCCAACCATCATTTCACCCATTCTCCTCTCACTAACATATACTTCTTCATGTGCATGCCAATACTGGTAATTCTCCATAAACCCTTTGTGTAGAAGATGCATTATTACAACATCTGGATACAAATACTTTTTATTTTGACACTTCCTGCATGGACACCTAATACCGCCTTTAGTAAAATTTCTAGGAATAGATGTTGTGAAATTAATAAAATCCTGAACCCCGTTACAATAATCCATCCTTCGCAATCCTTGGGGTGAATCTCGATACATCCATGATATATATCGAACCTCTATAAAATTATGATGACATAATGTATAATTAAGTTAGGTAAATAAACTTGCAAAAATATTACTTTACCTCGAGATTATCCAACAAACCAATCATAACTTCTCATAAATATTAAATATTCATTATCATTTATCAACGTCCATACAAATTAAAATATATAAATTTACAAAAATTACCACTCCACAATACCATTGACAAAACTTTAAACAGATCCAATAAGCTATTAATTATTTCAAAACAGCACATATACTTCGGTAGTTCCATAAAGTTTTAACAATTTACAAACAAATACAATCTTACAAAATCTAAAACAAACCATAATAGTTATAGAATTATACATTCATATACTACAAGTTTGTTTGAGAAATAACAATAAAACATGTACATTTACTAACAAAATACATATACTAAAAAATGATAAAATTAACATTTAATTAAATGTTAAGATTTAAAAAGAAAGAATTCTTACAAAAATTGATAAAATCCGTCGGTAAATCAGAACACAGATGCTGTGACCACAAAACTTCAAGAAATATAACTTGTTGTGCTGATATGAGGGAGATTTTTGTTTGGGGGGGATGGGGGGATGGTTGTTTGCAGATGGGGAGAGTTGGGATTAGGAAGAAGAAGGAGAAATAGGGGAGGAGAGGGTCGGCAGGGTGTACATATATTAACTTCTCCCGACAGTTTCACCGATGGAAAATCCATCGGTGAAACCGTCGATGATTTTGACGGAACAATCGACACGTCACCGTACAGGTCTGCTATTTCAAATTCGTCGGCAATATAAATGGCGGTCGTTGTATGGGCTGTCTTTTTGAATCCGTTAGTGATTCCGTCTGAAAAAATAACCTGTCAAAACCTCCATGTCAGCGACCCTTTTTTTTTTACGATGGAAACGTTTCCATCCATAATTCAATCGGTAACTACTAACAGAAATTTTTTGTCGATAGTTACCGACTGAATTATGGACGGAATATAACTATCGGTAATTTCAACCTCAAATTATCGACAAAAATATTCCGTCGGTAAATTCGTTACTATTTAGCGAATTTCTGGTAGTGATACAAATAAAAAAAATGATTTTGTTAAAGCAAGTTTTAATTGATACATGTTTTCTTGATCATAATTAATTTTTGCTTAAAACAATTAACTAATTAAGAAAATTAGTTTTTTTTACTAGAAATATATGCATTTTTCTTTTTCGTTCAAATCATTACATTTTGCTTGATTTTATCAATGAAATATGATACTATAGAAAAAACCATTTTATTGTAGAAACAAAACAAATTACATGAATTAGACATGTTTTGAAAAAAATACATTTCTACTTCATGGTTTTGTTTGTTATGTTTCATGTGAATTTCAATTTTTAATATTTTATGATTAAATAAAAATTAAATTCTAAAAAGTTAAGTTATTAAAACTAGTCAACTCCATGATTTAAATTATAATTTGAGGAAACTAATCCGGTTTAACTCTAATTAATGTAAAATATTTATATTTTATTTTTTTTAAAAAAAAATATTAAGTTGATTTTTCCTTTTATTTTTTTGAAAATTGATTTTTGACCACAAGCTGCATTTAACATTGAAAAGATTATCCAAACATTACTAACATTTAATAAAATAAATGCATATATTTAATAGAATATATTAGTGGAGCCAAAACACGAGAGTGCATTCCGTTTCTTGCAAGGAGGGCTTTTTTTTTTTTTTTTCATGAAACACAATCCATGAAGGATAACATGAGACAATAAATGCTAAAAAAATTCTTAACGCTAACCACAAACTAAGTTGTGGAGTTGAGAAACAGATGTATATGAAGATTGTTGATCATGAGTTGTAGGGAGCTCTTTAATTTCTTAAAAAACCATTGTTTTTAGAAAATACAAAGACGATAATATAACTTTATTTTTATAAAATTATTTTTTATTTAATTATATAATAAAAAAATATAATCAAAATAAAAAATCAAACATAATTAAAAGAATGGTTATGATGGGCTTCTAAAAAAAATGCTTGCTAATATTAAAAAAAGATTTCTATAATCTTATTTGAAAATAAACTAAAATTTAAATATTTAATAAAATAAAATCTAAAATATATTCTTAATTAATTTAATAATTTAATATATTTTAACTTGACTAATTCTTAAAAAATTTAATTGAAATTGTTGGAAAATCATTAAAAAAACCTAAGTGTGTATGCCTAAACTCTTTTTTTTTTTATTATTCTTTTTCAATTGGAAAAATAATATTTTTTAAAGCATCCTCGACAAATACAAAAGTTACGTTGTCATCAAATTGAACAAATAATATTTTTTTAAAATCTTTTTTAGATGAAGCATCCACGACAAAGACAAAAGTAGTTGTGTTGCCTGTATGTCAAGTTTTCAACATCGAAGAGGTGGCCAAAACTTTGGGCAAGAGTTTCACTTAAAATACCTAAAAACAACCCTCATATTACCCTATTAAACCAATTCCTTAACTTAAAAAATCAAATTAAATTAAAAAAAATATTGCTTTCAACCTTGATTATTTTTTTCAATTATATCGAAGGATAAAAATATTTTAATAACACTCTTTTCATAATCAAGATAAACATTTTCATATTAAATTTGACTATTTTTTTCAATAAAGACTAACTAAATCACCTCTTTTTCTTTTCTCAATTTTTTTGCCCACTATTCTCTCTCTCTTCTTTCTTACAAACTCATAAATGAAAATTTATTCAAAATAAAGTTTTGAACTAATTAAAACATGTAATTGTTAAACTAAAAGGATAAAAAAAAGAAGAAATTATAAAAAATCTTAGGGCTGCCGTTTTACCTAACATTCAACTGTGATTCCCTCATTTTTATTTTTATTGTTTTCCTCATTCCCTTTATTATTTTTATTTTAATATATATGCGTGTGTCCGCTTATGCGGGGTGACCCAGAACAACACAGTAATGCTCTGGACCATCCAAGCTGCACTGTACAGTAAAAGAAAAGAGTTGTTGGACATTTGCTAAAATTTATATACTTCCGCGCATGAATCGAAGTTCTCATGGTGTGTGTGACCTCTTCTTTCCGGGCAGAGAATGACCTCTTCTGACTCGGAACAACAAGAAAGCGTACAAGCAGCGATTGATACACCGTTACTCAGCACGTCATTCCTTGCGGAGTGGTGGGAAAAAAAGGTAGATTTGGCACAAACTTTAATGGGACGTTAATAACGGAGACAATTGAAATTGAGTTTCTATACTGTTTTTACCGATGCCCAATGCTCCCCAAACTTTCATAGACATTCATTAGCAAGCAATTTTTATTTTTTTTATAGGAGAAAGCATTCCCCAAACATTTGCTTATTAGTTTTGCTGATTATATATCTTTTCCTCTTCGGGGAATGTCATTCATGTATTTATCGCATGCACATTTTAATTATTTTTTAGTTTTTAAATTTGAATAAATCTCATTTTCTAAAAAACATACTTTATAGGGACAAATAAATGAATAAAATTCTAACTATTCTAAATTCTTATAAAAAATACATGTTCTGAATTGAATTTAAAATTTGCTATACAAATCTTAAATTTTTTACCATCACGCTATGCTATTTGGGACTTAATTATTCTTTACACACACATACATGAGAAATCATTATTTAACATGTTTTTGTTATTATTTTAAATTAGTTAGAAAAAAAAATATTGTTTAAACCTGTTGGTATTTAAGTTTGAATAATTTCGTATGGAGTTTAAAAAATTTGATTACATTGGCGTGTGTATATATTTTCTTCACGTTTGTTTTGATTGCTGGCATGTATTATAAATATCGACATCTGAAAATATATAAGAAAGCTTGGGAGCACAAAGGGAGTTGAAAGTAAGCGGAAGATCATCAGGTTATAGAGTACACCAATTAATTTTTCTGTTTTACATTGTGGTTGCTATTAATAGAGGAAAAAAGAGAATCGGTTTGCTGGTCGTTACCCCACTTTTTTCTGCGGTACTGCTCTCTAAACGTGGGCTGAATCAGGCTGAGAGAGAGAGCGCCCAACAATGGCCAAGCATGAAAGCAGGAATGTTACAAAAACATTTCATGCTTCTAAAACCCGGAAGGCAAAGAGCCAATGTCGTGGCTCTCCTAGCGGCCTCATCATTCACTTAGATACTCTCTAATATTTCCTAATTAACCCATATATTTAGGCACAACAAACTTGCAAAATCTTGCTCTTTATATACCTTGTTGCCCCATAAGGGATCTAGCATAACATTTTTAACATATCGAGAGATGGAAATTATATGTCAAAGGTTGTACCAACTTGTTTTTTAGTACTTTGTTTTCGCCAGCATATATAATGGCATCGCCATTGAAATCTATCTTAGCAACGTTGCTGCTTTTAGCCATTGCATTGCCTGATTGCCAGGCAAAATCTAAACCTTCCCTCTTAGGGAAGCAAGCCATTCACCATGCAATTGGACGACAAGCCAACCACATTGAACTTCCCAAACGCCATAAACCAAAGTTCCGGCCAGGCCCATGGAAGAAAGCTCATGCAACTTTCTATGAAGGCGGCTCAGGAACATTTGGTATTGATGCCTTCTTTTCCCTTTTTCCTATATTTTTACCCGACTTTACAAGTGATCGATGATCTTGCTCACCTTACAAAACGACCAAATCCAACTTCCAATATGAAAAAAAGAAAAGAAATGGACTTTTCTTTAGCTAAAATTTCATTCAATACTGTGAGGCTGCCTGCCAAGAGCAGTATGAGAGCATTTTTCTATATTTTCATAAAAAATTGGATTGTAGGAAAAAAAAAATCATGTCCTCAAGCTTCTGACGACATTAATTGTAACTACAACTAGATTATTTTCATTGTTCCTGGACTAACTTATAAAAAAACATTTTTGTTCAGGGGGAGCATGCAATTACAAAGATGTTGCAGGCGAAGGCTATGGCATGAATACAGTTGCACTGAGCAGTGTTTTGTTCAGAAATGGACAGGCTTGTGGTGCTTGTTTCGAAATCAAGTGCGCTGATAGCCCTCAATGGTGCAGGCTAGGGCAGCCATCTCTCTTTGTCACGGCAACTGATCATTGCCCACCAAATCCATCTCTCCCAAATAACAATGGAGGCTGGTGCAATGTGCCACGTGAGCATTTCGATATTGCCAAGCCTGTATTTAGTCGGCTTGCTGGGTACAAGGCCGGCATTATTCCAATCCAATATCGCAGGTCACATGACTTTTCAATCTTTTCCCATTTAGCAAAATTATAACATTTAGCTGGCCAACTAGGATGCTTGGGTTGAGTTTCTTAATTAAAAGGGTTAATTTTCTCTGCAGGCTTCCATGCAAAAAGCAAGGAGGTATTAGATTCACTATATTGGGCAATCGTTGGTTCTATCAGGTCATTGTGTGGAATGTAGGGGGAGCTGGAGATGTTGTTCGTGTTCAAGTGAAGGGTGATGACAAGCTCAAGTGGACGCAAATGGAACGAGATTGGGGGTCAACTTGGAAAACTAGTGCTATTTTGCTTGGAGAGTCGCTATCCTTCCGTGTTAGAGCAAGCGATGAGAGATACTCGACTTCATGGCATGTTACCCCTAAAAACTGGCAATTTGGCCTGACATACGAGGGCAAGAACTTCAAATAGCGTGCAAAAAATATTTCGGAAGGGAAGATATTTGTGTCCTGGTTGCTAAATCAGTAAAGTTTGCAGGCCATGGACACACACATCTGGCTTTATAATAACAGAATCAATAGAATTCAGCTTCAGCATCTAGGGTAGATTTATTTATATTAACGGCCATTGTAGTGATACTGACTGCAGAAGAGAATAGCGATCCAACTGGCATCAATTGTGTTTACAAGACAATATGAAATTTTTTTTATTAGCTTTGTTATCCACAAAGTTTCCCTATCCCTTCTCTTTATGTTCTTCAAGTTCTCCATTTATTACAATAATCTTTATGTTTCCCAATATCATCACTACATCATCCTCTGGATTCTTAATCAAACATAAGCTAGACTTGATACAATGCTGTCATGTGTAAACCTCTCCTTTTCAGTGCAGATACGTGATGAGAGACATCCAAAGTGAAGCAGAATTATTAACTGAGCGATTGATGAAAGAAAAAACGAAATAGCATGCTCACCACATTTCTGACACCATCTCAATCCACAACATGGGTCTAAATGAATATACGTTTCAGAATTAAAGATTGATGAGTCAACAATTTTAACCTAATTTTTTTATAAATTAAAGAAGGTTTTAAAATGAAACAGGTTTGATAAATATACTCAATTTAAAATATTTGAATTTAATTGATAGTGAAATCCAAGATAATATGGGTTTGAAAAACATGATAAATCCAGGGTAATATGAGTTTGGTAAATATTCCACACCCAAAATTTTTGATTTGACAATCAACCAAATCCAAAATAATATGGACCTAATGAATATGCCAAACCCAAAATATTTGAGTCCAAACTTAAAGCAGTATGAGATTTGACGACTATATTAAACCCAAAATATTTGTATTTGACAATCAGCCAAACCCAAAGCTATATGGGTTTGGTGAATGCACTAGACCCATGACACTTGAGTTTGACAATCAGTCAAACTCAAAGCAACATGAGGTCTAGCAAACATGTCTAATCCAAAATACTTGAGTTTGGAAATCAACCAAACCTTGAGCAAATATAGGTTTAGAAAAACATGTTAGACCTGTTGCAATGTTGCGGTCGCATAAATTAATTACCCTAACTTAAAACACAACACACAAGATAGTATAGAGCAAGTAAGGGATCGATCCCACAAGGAAGGTTCAAATCAGATTTTTATGCTAAATGATATGCAATTTGAGAGGGGTTCAAACGTTATCTAGGCTAAATAAAAAAAAAAACTATTAAGTGAAATAAAAGAAAATCAGAAAATTATCAAGAGAACAAACCTTGATCACAAGTAAACATTCACCTGCAGAAATCATAACTGGTCATGAAAACAAAACATCAATTTATATTCTGAATATTTATCACTTTTTAACATTGATTAGTTAATGGATAAGCCGTATAAGTAACACTAACCATCAAAAAACCACAATTTTCGAACTAGTAATTTAATTCAATGGTAGCCTTAAGAACTAAATAAGTTGATTGACTAAGAAAACATAATTGTCCACAGTTTATGTTTGATTTGATTGAATGTTCTTCCTAAGATTAATAGTGTAGATTCGCTACAATTATTAAACTTAGTTGTTTCACAAGTTCATATACCATAACTCTAATTTTAATATTAAATAATCATAGAAAAAATAAGCATAGAAGAATAAACATATTCATCATATATATTGAATATAAAAGGTAAAATAAATTTCACAATTCTTGAAATCCGAAGGTTTTCGTATTCTTGCAACTAAGAAAAAAAGTTTAGTCTTGCATATTTGTTGAATAATTAATCAAAAAGAAGAAGGAATGCATGATTTTGAATTTTTTAGAGGAAAGGGGCACTTTTCTCTTCTTGGCAGGCTGCCCTTTTCTCTTATCTCATTCTTTTTATATCCTAAGAAACTCTAATCTCTATTTTACAAAATAGTCCTCTCTTAACTAGATAGTTTATATTTAAATACTTTAATAACTATTTTCCTAAAAAATAAGCAACAACCACTACCGGAAAATTGATAAATACAAATGGAAATACTAAAGGAATATTTCTATTAGAAATTTATCAATGGCAATATTTTCTCGGTATATACTAAGGGAATTATAGTGGGAAATAAAATAAATAAAACAAAGCAAAAAAAAATGATGGGATGATTTTACCAATCATATACTGTAATTTCCATCGGTATTTTTCCAAGAGCTCTTGAACTATTCACTTTCCAATTACTCTGTTAATTACTATTTACAGACAAAATCATTGACGGATTAAAAAGTCGTTGGTGTTATTTGGTGGTTTTCTAAAAAATTTAGATTAAATTAAAAATGAAAATTAAAATTAAATATTACAGATGGAATTATCGACGGATTGAAAAGTCATCGGTAATATTTGGCGGTTTCTGAAATTTTTTTATTAAAATAAATATTATAGACTTAATCACCAATAGAATGATTAAAAATATTAATATCTAATTATCCATCGGTTAAACCATAGGTAAAACGCCCCAATAAAAATCCTAGAATCCCTAATTTCACAACAGACCCATCTCTTTTCTTCTTCTTCTTCTTTTTCCCTATATATAAAAAACATCAATATCCACTTCTTCTTTTTCCCTATATATAAAAAACATCAATATCTTTTTTTTTTTCTTCTCTTCTCTCCTAAACTCCTTCTTCTCTCCTCCATGCCCAGATATGTCTTCTTCTCCTTTCTTCTTAGTTTCTTTTTAATTAGTATACTTTAAGAAAAAAAATTTCATCCTTTTAGCTTAAACTGCAACTACATTAACATAAGATTTCTTTTTTCTTGCTTTTTTTATATATATTTATTTTTTACTTTATTTTTAATTGTTTTTGTTTTTAATAACTGTATGAATGTTGTTACAGGAATTTGTTTTTTTATGAGATCAATTTTTAGTTGATTTATTTACAGGATTTTTGAATTTTTTTCATATGAATTTTTTTAATTGAATTTATTTTATGCAAATTTGTTTGATTTGATTTTTTTCTTATTTTTTTTCCAAGTATTTTGAGTATTATAGAGTGTTGATTTATACTAATTTAATTATTTTATAGTTTTGTAAAAAATATTTTTTAAAATATTTTTAAATAATTACTGATGGAATTATAGACAATATTTTATCGAGGGAAATACCAACGAAATGAAGTGGGTAATTTTTTTTGCTCGCTTTTTCTGTAAGTCAATCCATTAATAATAATATTTTTTTTTTATTACCAACTCACTTACCAATAGATAAAAAATTACTAACAATAGATTTACCAATAGAGCATTTTCATCGGTGATTTCATTGGTAAATTAACTACCAATGGAATGATAGTGCAAATACCGATGGAAAATTTTATTGGTAAATATAAAAATTGTTTATTAGTACTTAAAGATGTATTTTTATCAAGGTTTTATATTAGTATTTTGCACTTGAAGTATCAATAACTCCTTAACAAAAGCATGTTTTATAATAACAAGTCTGATACTATAAGATATCATTAATTTATAGTAAATGTTCATCTTAAATGTAGGCCTATCACATAAATCAAAGGATTGATTGATGAGTTCAATCGCTAAAATTTAGAAAATAAAGAAAGGGTGAAGCTTAGTGACACGACCAAAAGATTGATGTCTTCTTCCAAGTGTAGGAGTGTCAAAGTAATAAATAATCCGGCAAGATCAAGGTCAAACCACAAGGAGATTAATTGTATAAATTATAAATAATAACAACAACAACAACAATAGTAGTAGTAGTAGTAGTGGTAGTAGTAGTAATAAGAAGAAGAAGAAAAAGAAAAAGTTCAAGAGGACTTTTAGATTAGAAGATTAATGTCAGGATAATTAATACTTAAAAGTGTATTTTTATCAAGGTTTTATATCATCATTTTGCATTTGAAGTATTAATAACTCCTTAACTAATGCATGATTTATAATAACATATCTCATAATATAAGATACCTTTCATTTGTGGTAAATATTCATCTTAAATGTAGACTTATCACATAAATGAAAGGATTGATTGATAAGTTTAAGTACTAAAATTGAAAGGATAAAGAAATGGCCAAACTTAGAAAAGAGATGCTGGTGTAGTTCAAGCCAGAACATTGTTCGGTAATTAGGTCATATCTGGAGTTGTAGATCTCGAATTTTGGTCTATTTTATATGGATAAAAAGGTAAGACATAGGCTTATAATTTTCATGACAATCCAAGATTTAAGAAGGCCATTTTGAAATCCAAATTATAGCAATAACAAAGAAGTTATAATCATAAATATTTAACAATATTTACAAGTATTAGCATTTTTATCAAGGTTTTATATCATCATTTTGCACTTGGTACAACAAATACTTGGCTTTTTTGTAGCTTAACTATATGGTATAACCGACACTTGTGCTATGAAAAGAACTTGATTTCTTGCTAACATAAGTTATAATCATGAATACTTGACAATATTTATAAGTATTAGCATTATTTGAATATAAGGATTGCCACAAAGTCAAGAAGATAAGGATTATCACAAAGTCAAGATGTGACCACCTACTCAACAATTAGTCAACAAATCAATAATTCTAAATTTTGGCCTATAAAAGGAGACATTTGCATGCATTTAGGCATTTTGTTTTTAAGTTCAAGATCATGTTTTTGCTCTCTTTCTTGTTGTAATGCTTAAGTTTTGCTTATATTAATCTTTTGTTTATGCTTTTCATTTTCTTTTCTTTACTTATATCTTATTTATGTTTTTATCTTGTTTATTTATATTTCTCTTCTTCATTATGTTTAGCTAAGTTTATCATGTTAAGGTGAAAAAGGTATACTATTGGTGTAAGAATAAGTATAATATAAACTCAACATGGACTTTAATGTTTGATACTAACATGTTTTGTATTTGTTATTTTATTCACTCTTAATACTTTACTTGTTAAATGATTAATCTAGATTTATGTTGTCATAACCCTTGGCACAACAAATACTTGGCACTTTCATATCCAAATAATTAGCTTTCTCGTTAGTTTAGGGAACACCAAACTAATGGTAGAAGCTTAAGTACCTACAAAAATAGTCTCAATCGAGGGGACTTAAAGACCCTCTTATAATAAAGCGAGTATCTTTATGAGAAAAGCAAGTAATGATTTAAAAGAACCTTAAATTTAAGGAACAAAGCTGTTTGTTCTTAAGTTTTAAGATGGTTAATGCTCAGAAACATATGTAAGTTTTTTTTAAGTGATGAAAGTTCTTAACCTCTTACGTAAATGGTTTATGGGGTATTCATATCATCTGAACTTTATCTTTTCCAAGGGAGAGAAATAATAGAAAGTCCTTTTATTTTTATGGCATTAATGATATGCCGAAATCCTGTACATTTCATTAATGAGGGAGAAATATTCTATACACATCACTAATGAGAAAGGACATGTTATGGGCTCCTTAGGAGAAATTTTGAATATCCATGGATATAGGGAGATCATTACCTTGGACATGAATGGATCATGTAATTGTTCTAAATGAAAAGGCATGATGGTTTATCATGCCTATAATATTTTTAATATAAGGGATCATCTAGGATAAAAAGCATAGTTGTAAAACCCGATAGTCTTTGAACCTAAATATTTTGGGTCTTGATACAACCATATTATTTTATAGTTTCACCCACATTTAACTAGTGCTTTGCTTATGTTTTATATATAAAATATCTTGATATTCTTTATTTTATGTTTTGAATGTAATTTTAGATGAAAGATGTAAAACAGAGTAAATTGGCAGTAATTGGTAGATTTGACCTTCAGTCGATGTTTCGTGCAGAGCGTGAGCTGTAGAGATATTTGTTGCCGATTATTTATTGTACTAAAGGTTATACAACATAAATCTAGATTAACCATTTAACAAGCAAAATATTAAGAGTGAATAAGATAACAAATCCAAAACATGTTAGTATTAAACATTAAGGTCCATGTTAAGTTTATACTATACTTATTATTACACCATTAGTGTAACCTTTTCACCTTGACATCATAAACTTAACTAAATATAATAAAAGAGAGAAATATAAATAAACAAGATAAGAACATAAATAAGATATAAGTTAACTAAGTAAAGAAAAGGAAATGAAAAGCATAAACAATAGATTAATATAAACAAAACATAAACATTACAAAATTATAAAGAAAGAGAGCAAGAACATGATCTTGATATGAAAACTAAGATGTCTAAATGCATGACAAATACCACCTTTTATAGGCCAAATTTTGAAACTATTAATTTGATTACTAATTATTGAGTGGGTAGCCACCTCTTAAGTTGGTAACAATCTTTATCTTCTTGTCTATAGAAACATCATTGCTAAGATAAGAATTTGAATTGATAGTCTTCATAAAAGTTCTAGAGAATTGTCTCAGCTTTCCAACAAAACAAGAATGAGGTCATTTGGACTTCTAGAACTCGAGATAGGGCTGAACATTAAACAGTTTCTAAGCTGTAGGACAAATTTAGACTTCTCTTTTGATACTAAGATTTGTACTTCCAAATTGCAAAATTAAGTCTTGGAGTTTCATGAATGTTTTAGGCCTATGTCTTAGCTTTCTAGCCATATAAACCAAACTAAAATCCAAGATCTATAGCTCCAGATATGATCCAATAACTGAACAGTGTTCCAGTTTAAATTAAATCAACATCTCTTTTCTAAACTTAGCCTTTTTCTTTATCCTTTCACTTTCAATAGTTAATTACATCAATCAACCCTTTGAATTGTGTGCATTTAAAATGAGCATTTATCATAAATTAAAGCTATCTTATATTATCATACTTGTTATTATAAAACATGATCTAGTTAAGGAGTTATTGATACTTCAAGTGCAAAATGATGATATAAAATCTTGATAAAAATGCACTTATAAGTATTGATCATCTAGCATAAAGAATGTTTATGAGAACTGTCGCTATACGACGTCGGGCAACGACTCCACTCTTTTTTATTTGTTTTAACAAAAAGAATAAATGTTTTTTTGTTCTTGATTGGGGAAAATAAAGATTTTATTGGAGTCGTCATCTAGTAATTTGAGGGAACTAGAAATCCAAAATTAGACACTAGTCCCAGAGATTCAGGTACTAGGTTAGTTATGATTAAGGGAAGGTAGACACTACCCTTAAAACATCCTTTCAGAGAAAGGTTACCCTTACTTGTGTGTTTTTTATTTGATTCAAACGCTATTATATTTTGAGCTTATTTGCAAAAAAATTTAAGATGGTTAACATCGGTCCCTAAAATAGGAGACACGTTAAAAATGACATCAGTCCCTAAAAAGGAGACTTTGTCTAAAATGTCGACGTTTGTCCCTAAAAAGGAGAATTGTGTCTGATTTACCAAAAGAAATAATAATGGACATAATCCATATTTGGTATTTAAATTTTTGACATCGGTTCTTTTCTATAAATAAAAGAGACGTGTCGATAAATAATATTTATTTTATAAAACACAAATTATTTTGATATCGTTGAGAAATGGGTATATCCATTCTTGAGAATCGGGCTTTGAACCCATGAACAGTGACATGATAAAATGGGTGTTGGACCCGCGTCGTTATTTATTTTAAATTTATTTTTGTTTATTTTTGTTTTTTTTACATGCAAAAAGTTACAAGTATTTATATATAAAAATATCAAAAATACCATAAAAAATCATAAAAATTACCTGAGTGCCACTATATAGGTAAAAGACTGAAATACCCTCGGATTTCTCTGCAATTTTTGAAAATACCACTGGCGGCGCGTGTGGCTCACGCACGGCTACTGTTGATGGCGGCGAAATTTTCCGGTGAGATTCCGCCAAAAGATGGTTAATTCTGGTAGATCTGAGGACGAGGATTCTGATGGTGGTGGTCTCAACACTCGTTGATGGCTGATGAGGGAGAATCGTCGACTTGAAGCTCCGGTTGGCTGATTCTGTCGCGGCCTTTTTTCAGCCAGATTTGACGGTGAAAACGAGTAAAACGATCGGGGTTTTGCTTCAGAGGAGGCGAGAGAGAATCGCCCGCGAGAGGAGAGAGAGACTCTGAGATTTGCTATAGTGTGAACGCGAGTATGGTGCGTCTGAACGCTGTAAATGGTTGGATCGTGGATGAGTTGATCGAGCGGTTGTGATTGGCTTGATCTGTAAGTTGATCGGACGGTCTGGATGGGCTGAGCTATTATCTGGTGTGTCGCGGTGTACCGAGTGTTTGGTACACGTGATGACGTGGCGCAACAGGATCAAATGGAAGATTATTTTAAAGGCTGAGATGGATTTGGGTTTTAATCTGGTGTGGTAAATCCTATTGTATCCTAAAAAATCAAAGGCCCAAATTTAAATACTATTAGATCTAACGGTTAGGATATTTTTGGTATTTTTCAAATTGTTTTAAAAAAAAATCAATATCTTACTCCCGTGAAGAAAAAGTAGAAAATAAGTGAACAGTATCAAATAGTAAGCGCTCGGATTCAGAATTCTCTTCTTTTCTTTTCTTCTTTTCCTACCCCTGGTTGGCTTAGTTTCATTGGCTATTTATAGCCAATGACAGGGTACAAGGAATCACGGATTGTGCAAAATTTTCAATGTAAAGCTGCACTGCTTACCATCGGCAGAAATCCTCCGCCTACTATGACAAAATTGTATTATTTTTTGTTTTATTATATATAATAATAATATTTATTTATAGGGGTAAAATTAAAAATTCAAATCAGTATTATAAAAAGCTTTTCAACCGCTAAAAATTAATTTTAATTACAAAAAAAATCTTTATACAGGTATCAACTCGGTGGACCAGGTTTTTTGACCAAAAATGACAGTTTTGACCCGAAATTGCTCGAAACTCATTTTTCATCCCGGTCGACATGATAGGACCCGTATTGACCCGGTGGACTCGATTTTGACCCAAAATGACGATTTTGACCCGAAACGGCCTGAAACTCATTTTTCATCTCGGTCGACATGGTGGGACCCATATTGACTCGATGGACTCAGTTTTGATCGAAAATGATGGTTTTGACCCGAAACGACCCGAAACTCATTTTTCATCCTGGTCGACATGGTGGGACCCGTATTGACCCAGTAGACTCGGTTTTGACCGAAAATGATGGTTTTGACCCAAAATAACCTGAAACTCATTTTTCATCCCGGTCAACATGGTGGGACCTGTATTGACTCGATGGACTCGGTTTTGACCAAAAGATGCGGTTGACTTGAGAAAATATATTTTAAACTTTTTTTATTTTTTTATTTTTGTTATGAATAATAAAATAAAATAACATTCGAGAAAATCTTAGTGAATCCAAAATTGGGTTACAACAATTGCCCGCTCTTTACAATGCTTATGGTGAAAGGCATTGGAAAATTCATTTTCTTTTGACTTTGCATAATAAGTTTTGTAAAGAAAAATGATGGAGGTGTTGAAAAACACATATTTTCAGTTGGTCTAATTCTTATGGGCGACCTGCCCAAGTGAAAAACATGAAAGTGTTTTCAATCTTGATTTTGTGAAATACCAGAAAGTGATTTCAATAATGGTTTAGTGAAATACATGAAAGTGATTTCATCAATGGTTTCTTGAAATACATGAAAGTGATTTCAGATTAGTTTTGTTAAATACATGAAAGTGATTTTGATTAGTACTTAAAAGTGCATTTTTATCATGGTTTTATATCATCATTTTGCACTTGAAGTATCAATAACTCCTTAACCAAAGCATGTTTTATAATAATATATCTAATAATATAAGATACCTTTAATTTGTGGTAAATGTTCATTTTAAATACAGGTCTATCACATAAATGAAAGGATTGATTGATGACTTTAAGAACTTAAATTGCAAGGATAAAGAGATGGCCAAACTTAGAAAAGAGATGTCGGTGCAATCCAAACCGGAACACTATTCGGTAATTGGGTCATATCTAGACCTATATAACACTGTTCGGTAATTGGGTCATATCTGGAGCTACAGATCTCAGATTTAGGTCCAATTTATATGGATGGAAAGGTAAGACATAGGCCTACAACTTTCATATGGAGCCCAAGATCTAAAAAGGCCATTATCAAGTCCAAATTATAGCAACAACAAAGAAGCCCGAATCTGTCTTCCAGCCCGAGCAGTGTTCAGTAGTTTGGCCATATCTGGAGTTCTAGAAGTCCAAATGAGCTGAAGTTTTTACACAAGAAAGCTGAGACAATTTCCTACAACTTTCATGTTTGCAACTGGCTCCAATTTTGACGTTATCAATGACGTTTTTGGCAGACAAGAGAAGATAAGGATTGTCACCAAGTCAAAAGTTGGCCACCCACTTATCAATTAGTCATCAAATCAATAGTTCCCAATTTTGGCCTATAAAAGGAGGCATTTGCCATGCATTTAGGCATCTTGGTGTCCAGATCAAGATCATGCTCTTGCTTTCTCTCTTTGTATGTTTTGTAATGTTTATGCTTTGTTTTCATTAATATCAAGTTTATACCTTTCATTTCCTTGCATTTACTTATTTAAGTTTAATCTTATTCATGTTCTTATTTTGTTTATCTATTTTTCTTTCTTTCATTATGTCTAACTAAGTTAATTATGTCAAGGTGAAAAGGTTACACTAATGGTGTAAGAATAAGTATAATGTAAACTTAATATGGACTTTAATGTTTTATACTAACATGTTTTATATTTGTTATCTTGTTCACTCTTTAATACTTTGCTTGTTAAATAACTAATCTTGATTTATGTTGTATAACACTTGGTACAACAAATGCTTGGCACTTTCATAGTTCATACTGTATGGTATAACCGACACCTGAGCTATGAAAGGAACTTGATTTGTTGTTAACATAAGTTATAATCATGAATGCTTGACGACATTTACAAGTATTAGCATTAATTGAATAAGATGACTAATGTAATTATGTTAACAATCTATAATCCAATTGGAACCTTATTTATGTGTGGTTTCCAATTGAATAATAAGAGTTTATATTATACTTGTTTGACATACCATTAGTGGAATCTCTAACCTTGACAATTTTTATTATCATTGTTTAATCGTTACATTAATATTCCTTCTCTAAGTTCTCATCATCATCTTCTTCTTCTCTTTCTTTATTATTATTATTATTATTATTAGTACTACTACTACTACTACTATTATTATTGTTATTATTATTATTATTATTAGTACTATTATTATTATTATTATTATTATTATTATTATTACTATTACTATTATTATTATTATTATTATTATTATTATTATTAGTACTAATACTACTACTACTAGTACTAGTATTATTATTATTATTATTATAGTTGTTGTTGTTATTGCTATTATTGTTGTTTATAATTGTTGTTTATAATTTGTACAATTAACCTCCCTGTGGTTCGACCCCGGTCTTGCCGGGTTATTTATTACTTCGACACTCCTACACTTGGGAGAAGACATCAACCTTTTCGTCGTGTCAAGTTTTTGGCATCGTTGCCGAGGAGGTAAGTTCTTGTATAAATTATAGTTTTTATTTTATTTTCTCTTTTCATTTTTTTTGTATATAACTTTGTCTCTTTTATTTTGTTTCTCCTTATTTTGTTTTCTTCCTTCTTCTTTTGTTTTCTTCTTCATTTTATTATATTCCAACACGTGCATGAGAGTGTAGTCACGTACATCAAGTGGTAGACTTTGTAGGGTATCCTCATCATTTTCAGAAAATATGGCCGAAGAAGATAATCAATCACTTCATAATGAAAATAATGAGAATAATCGTGCTAGAACACTTAAAGACCACATGAATCCCACAAGAACAAGTGCACCATCATGCATAGTTTTTCCTCCCGATGCATCTCATTTTAATTTTAAACCAGGTATTATTCAACTTTTACCTTCTTTTCATGGCTTAGATTTAGAAAATCCATACTTGCATTTAAGGGAATTTGAGGAGGTCTGCAACACATATAATAATTTAAATTGTAGCATGAACACCATCAGATTAAAGCTTTTTCCTTTTTCATTAAAAGATAAAGCTAAAACATGGCTACAAAATTTGAGACCAGGATCCATTCGTGCTTGGGATGAAATGCAACAACAATTTTTAAAGAAGTTTTTCCCATCTCATAGAACAAACTCTTTCAAAAGACAAATCACTACTTTCACTCAAAAACCAGGAGAAACATTTTACCAATGTTGGGATAGGTATCGAGACTTGCTTAGTACTTGCCCTCATCATGGTTTTGAAACATGGAGATTGGTTTCACATTTTTATGAAGGGTTAACATCTAAAGATAGGCAAATGGTTGAATTGATGTGTAATGGAACTTTTAAAGATAAAGACCCTGATGAAGCAATGGAGTACTTAGACTTGTTAGCTGAAAATGCTCAAAATTGGGACATCGCGGGTACTTATGAGGCACCGAGTAAAACTCAACCTCATACATCTAGTGGAGGTATGTACAACCTTAGGGAAGATCATGACCTTCAAGCCAAGTTTGCATCTTTAGCTAGAAAAGTCAAGGCACTAGAATTGAAAAAAAGTGGTCAATTAAAATCTGTTGAAAACATTGTGTGTCAAATCTGTGAAACAAATGAACACTCAACCAGTAATTGTCCAACCTTGCCTTGTTTTAAGGAATGTCTCCATGAACAAGCCTATGCTTTAAACAGTTTCCAAAGGCCCAACCACAACCCATACTCCCAAACATACAACCCTGGTTGGAGAAATCACCCAAATTTTAGGTGGAAGAGTGAGAATAACAATGCACAAACTTCACAATCACCATTTCAAACACACCACAATTTCCAAAATTCTCATGGATATGCACTTCCTTATGTTCCACCTCCTAGAAGAAATCTTGAGGAAACATTGCATGCATTTATTGAAAAGCAAGAGACAATCAATACTCAACTTGCTCAAAACATGACAGATTTTAAAGATACTCTTGCAAAATTAACATCTGCTCTCAGTTTCCAAGAGAAAGGTAAGTTTCCATCTCAACCACAACAAAATCCCAAGGGGCAATACAATGCAAATGCAAGTAGTTCCGAAAGCCAACACATGGATCAAGTCAAATCAGTCACTACTCTGCACAATGGTAAGGTTATTGAAAAACCCTCTCTTGAACCTTATGAGAAAGATGATGAGTCAATCTCTGAGGGTAAGGAAGGGGTTGAATCTGAAAATTGCAAAGAAACGACTGATTCTCCGCCAGCACTTCCATTTCCTCAAGCCATGACCAAACAAAGGAAAGTCAATCACAACTCTGAAATTTTTGAAACTTTCAAACAGGTAAGGATCAATATATCTTTGTTGGATGCTATTAAACAGGTTCCTTCCTATGCTAAATTTTTGAAAGATCTCTGCACTGTGAAGAGGAAACTGAATGTGAAAAAGAAAGCCTTTCTAGCCGAACAAGTAAGTGCTATTCTTCAAAACAATAATGCTTTGAAATATAAAGACCCTGGTTATCCTACAATTTCTAGCTTTATTGGAGAGCATAAAATTGAAAGAGCCTTACTTGATCTTGGTGCTAGTGTGAATTTACTTCCATATTCAGTTTTTCAGAGTCTCAATCTAGGTGAGTTAAAACCAACTTCTATAACTCTTTTACTTGCCGATAGATCTATAAAAGTGCCTAAAGGAATAATTGAAGATGTGTTAGTACAAGTCGATAAATTCATTTATCCTGTGGATTTTATTGTCTTGGACACACAACCTGTTGAAGTATGTAATTCATTTCCTGTTATTTTAGGACGTCCGTTTCTTGCAACTTATAATGCATTAATTAATTGTAGGAATGGACTAATGAAGCAATCATTTGGAAACATGACATTGGAGATGAATATTTTCAACATTTGCAAGCAACCTAGAGATGATAATGATTTACAGGAAGTGGACTTTACTGAAAAATTAATTCATGATCAATTTCCAACCACTTCTAGTGAAATCGAGATTGATGAATCTGATGATTTGGAAATGATTTATTTTTAGGAAGAATCAAAGACAAGTAATTGGAGGCCACAAATTGAGGAATTGCCACCACGATCAATTAAGTCCATACCTTCAAGTGTTCAACCACCAAAACCTGATTTGAAGTCGTTGCCATCCAATCTCAAATACTCATTTTTGGGAGAAAATGAAACTTTTCCGGTAATAATCTCTTCCAAACTTAATGCACATGAAAAAGGTAAGTTATTACAAACTCTGAAAATGCACAAAAATGCATTAGGATGGACCATAGCTGATATAAAAGGAATTAGTCCTTTGATTTGTACACACAGAATTTATTTAGAGGAAAATGCTAAACCCTCTAGAGAAATGCAACGAAGGCTAAATCCTAATATGAAAGAAGTAGTGAAAAATGAAGTCATTAAGCTTCTAGATAATGAAATCATTTATCCTATTTCTGACAGTAAATGGGTAAGTCCTACCCAAGTTGTACCCAAGAAGTCTGGAGTCAGTGTGATAACAAATGAGAACAATGAGTTAATTCCTACTAGAACTGTTACTGGTTGGCGCATGTGCATTGACTATAGGAAACTTAATTCAATGACTAGAAAAGATCATTTTCCTTTACCTTTCATGGATCAAATCCTAGAAAGAGTTGCAGGTCATGAATTTTATTGTTTCCTAGATGGCTATTCGGGTTACAACCAAATTGAAATTGCATTGGAAGATCAAGAAAAGACTACTTTCACATGTCTATTTGGTACTTTTGCATATCGAAGGATGCCTTTTGGATTATGTAATGCACCAGCCACATTTCAAAGATGCATGCTTAGTATATTTAGTGATATGGTTGAACATTTTCTTGAAATTTTCATGGATGATTTTTCTGTTTTTGGCGATTCATTTGATGATTGTCTGACTAACTTAGAAAAGGTTTTGACCAGGTGTGAAGAGAAGAATCTTGTGCTGAATTGGGAAAAATGTCATTTTATGGTAACAAATGGCATTGTACTTGGTCACATTGTTTCATCAAAAGGAAATGAGGTTGACAAATCTAAAATCGAGTTAATTGCAAACTTGCCAACACCAAAATCTCTTAAAGATGTTAGATCATTCTTGGGACATGCTGGTTTTTATAGAAGGTTCATCAAAGATTTTAGTGTAATATCTAACCCCTTAAGTAACCTTCTAACAAAGGATACTATTTTTGAATGAACTGAACATTGTGAAGAAGCCTTTGTTAAACTTAAAAAGTTGCTTACTTGTGCTCCTATCATTCAACCTCCCGATTGGTCATTACCTTTTGAAATAATGTGTGATGCTAGTGATTATGCCGTAGGTGCTGTTTTGGGACAAAGAAAAGATAAGAATTTACTATGCAAGTAAAACTTTAAATAATGCTCAAATGAATTATACCACCATTGAAAAAGAATTACTTGCAGTAGTATTTGCATGTGAAAAATCCAGATCTTATCTTGTTGGCTCACCTGTTGTTGTTTTTAGTGATCATGCAGCATTGAAATATCTTCTTTCTAAGAAAGATTCTAAGGCTAGATTGGTGCGGTGGATTTTATTACTTCAAGAATTTGATATCACAATCAAAGATAAGAAAGGCAGCGAAAATGTTGTCGCAGATCACTTGTCAAGATTGACAACAGATTCGAAAACTGACATCACACCAATCGATGACTACTTTCCCGATGAATCTTTACTGTCTGTCTCTACAATGCCTTGGTTTGCTAATATTGTCAATTTTCTTGTTTCAGGACAATTGCCAGCTCATTGGAGTACTCAAGATAAAAGAAAGTTCTTGAACAAAGTGAAGAACTTTTATTGGGATGATCCTTATTTATTCAAATATTGTCCTAATCAAATATTTCGAAGATGCATTCCTGACAATGAGGTAAGTAGTGTCATTAAATTTTGTCATTCTGAGGCATGTGGGGGCCATTTCTCGTCAAGAAAGACAATTGCAAAAATCTTACAAAGTAGATTTTATTGGCCCACCATGTTCAAAGACTCACATGCATTCTGCAAGTCTTGTGAAAATTGTCAAAAGTTGGGATCTATTTCAAAACGTCACATGATGCCTTTAAATCCTATTATTGTCATTGAGATCTTTGATTGTTGGGGTATAGATTTCATGGGTCCATTCCCTCCATCATTTGGTTTCTTATACATATTAGTCGCAGTAGATTATGTTTTAAAATGGATAGAGGCAATTCCAAGTCGAAACAATGATCACAAAACAGTGATAAAGTTTTTGAAAGAAAATATTTTGAGTCGATTTGGAGTCCCTCGAGCCATAATAAGTGATGGTGGAACACATTTCTGCAACAAGCCATTTGAGTCTTTAATGAAGAAATATGGAATCACACACAAAGTTGCCACCCCTTATCACCCTCAAACAAGTGGACAAGTAGAGCTTGCTAATAGGGAGATCAAACATATTTTGGAGAAAACAGTGAACCCTAATAGGAAAGACTGGTCTTTAAGACTTAATGATGCACTTTGGGCTTATCGAACTGCTTATAAAACATCATTAGGTATGTCACCTTATAGACTAGTCAATGGAAAACCTTGTCACTTGCCTGTGGAACTTGAACATAAAGCTTATTGGGCTATTAAAGCTTTCAATTCAAATCTGGATGATGCTAGTTGATTGTGCATCAAAAGTGTCATTAAGTCTCTTATTTTACATATGTATTTATTGTTTTTATTTGGTTGTTTTTATAATAATTGATGTGTTTTTTAGTAATGAAGTTTGTTTTAATGTTTCGATAGGTTTTTAGAGCTTAAATGAATTAATTCACAAAATTCAACGTCGGAATTCAGAACAAAGAATTGAAGAGACATTTAGTTGAAGATTGAAGCAAATCTTGGTTCAAATAAGTGCTCCAAATTTGTCCCAAAAATCAATTCTATTCCAATTCTAGAAAAGAATATCATATGATTTATTTCAAGCCCAAACTTGCCTTATGTTGTGTGCAAACTTCAACCATTAAACACTCAAGGTTTCAATGTCAATCTTAGCCTAAATAATAAGTACATTTGTATACTTATTTGATGCTCAAATTCAGCCCAAAATTCAGCCCTAAATCAGCCCCAAATTAGCCCTAAATCAACCCCAAATCAACCTTCAAATCAACCCAAACACAATCCATGATCTTACATGTCCACACAACAAATAACAATTGATTTATTTTGGGCAATCCATTGATCCAAGAAGGCAAGCACATGGATGGAAAGCTGGAGGGGATATTTTAACATTATTTTGGGTCAAAAAGAAGAAGGAGACACCTCATAAATGAGGAAGAAAAACGTGCACCAAAGTAGTTGTAAAGCTGTCTTGATTTGATTTTTCAGAACACCTTTCGGTGTTTTGCCCATAACTTTTGACTCAGGTGTCCAAATGAGCTGTTCTTTAATGATCTGGAAAGGTGACAGAATTGCCTATAAATATATATCTAATAGACTTCTCCAACAAAAGCTTCTAAGAGGGTCGAATTGCTGTCCAAAGTTAGAGTCAGATTTGTGTCCGAATTTTTTCTGAAATTGTATTGTGTTCTTCTTTATAGATTTCGGTTCTTTAGTTTGTAAAACTTATTTTTTCAGTTGGATTCAAGTTCTTTCATGTTTATTGAAGTGTTCTTATATATAATCATGGTTGGCTAAACTCTTTCTTGGATCCAAATCAAGGATAATGGTGATTGAGGTGAGTTCTTTAGGATATGAATGAATCTTAATGTTTATCTTCTTATTTTCTTCATGAATGATTTATTATTGTAAAGAAATTTTAGAAATCATTTAAGTAATGTTATAATCTTGAATTTTTATGCACAAACTTTAGTTTTGGTATAGAGATTGCTTGATTCAATGTCTTACTTAATATGAAAGTACTAGTTCATTGCTTGATTCAATGTCTTACTTAATATGAAAGTACTTGTTCATTCTTAAGCAATAATCAATCTTCATCTTTCTAATCTTCATTGTAATATCTTCCGATCTAATATCACCATCGTTGAGATTAGGTTGAGTTATCTTATATATGTTGAAGAAATCACCACTACATCACCATTAAAATTGATTTGGACCAAGACTTACTTTTCTTGTCATTTAAAATCTATTTACATTTTTTTTATCTTTGAAAACAAATCCATCAATTATTTTGAACCAAGTTATTGTTAATTTAATTTCTCTTGAGTTTTTTTTTGTTACTTAGCTTAATTTCCAGATCTAGCTCTCTGTGGATATGACCTCGATCTTACCGAGTTAATTGCTACATCGCACACTCGTGCACTTGCGAGTTAAAACAAGCCGATCATAAAAAGCGGTCAAGCAATTTTGGCGCCGTTGCCGGGGAGCTAGCAAGCAAAGGTAACAAATTTAGATTTGATTATTGGAAAACTAAAAAAAATCATATAAAAAAAATCAATTGGCTGGTTTTACCGCCTAAAAAAAAAAAAATTACCTTAACGTTTCGGATATTGGACTGTGGACTGGACTATTAATTGTTGGATTTTGGTTGGTTCAACTATTTTTCTTTTATTGTCTACTCTTATTAGTTTCTAATATTTTTCTTGTTTATTTCATTTTATTTTGTTGATATTGTTTTTATTTATTGTCTAAAGTGCTTGGCCGGTATTACCGCCTTTTTTATTCATGCTTGTTATAATTATCTTTTAATGTTTATTGTTGTTATTTTTCTTATATTTATTGTCTAAAGTGCTTGGCCGGTATTACCGCCTTTGTATTCAAGCTTGTTATAATTATCTTTTAATATTTATTGTTGTTATTTTTCTTATATTTATTGTCTAAAGTGCTTGGCCGGTATTACCGCCTTTGTATTCAAGCTTGTTATAATTGTCTTTTAATATTTATTGTTGTTATTTTTCTTATATTTATTGTCTAAAGTGCTTGGCCGGTATTACCGCCTTTTTATTCAAGCTTCTTATAATTATCTTTTAATGTTTATTGTTGTTAATAGTGCTTATTAGTTGGAGAGTGAATTTCTTAATTTGTTGTATTTTTATTTTTGAGCTATTACTTTTATTTGCAATTTTTTTTCTTTTTCTTTCCTTTCTTTTCATATTCATATAATTGTTATATTATTATTATTATTATTATTATTTTATCATGGCTAATGTTGAAGATGTAGAGGGTGAAGGGAGTGTTCAAGGTAATGGACCTCCACAATTCAATGATCAACCTAATTTTCGAACTCTTAGAGAGTATCTTCACCCGGCTAGACAAAGTACACCTTCGTGTATTATCTTACCTCTTAACCAACAAGCTTTCAATTTGAAACCGGGCATGATTCAACTTCTTCCCACATTTCATGGTATGGATTCTGAAAATCCATACATACACATTAAAGACTTTGAAGAGGTATGTAATACTTTTATTGATAGAACATGCACAGAGGAAACCATTCGACTTAAATTGTTCCCATTCTCTCTAAAGGATAAAGCCAAGCTTTGGCTAAACTCTTTGCGTCCTAGGTCTATAGGTACATGGAGAGAAATGCAAGCTGAATTTTTGAAAAAATACTTCCCCACTCATAGGACAGCAGCCTTACAACGTCAAATGATGAATTTTTCTTGTAGTCCAAATGAGTCATTTCACCAAGCTTGGGAAAGGTTCAAAGACTTGTTAAATGCATGCCCTCACCATGGTTTTGAGATGTGGAGGTTAGTGAGTTTCTTTTATGACTCTCTTACCGCAGATTTTAAAAAGCTAGTGTCAACCATGTATAATGGTGAGTTTTATGACAAAGAACCAAGTGAGGCCTTTGATTTTTTTGATCAATTGGCTGAAAACACAAAGCAATGGGAGACTTCTCTCCCAGTTCATGTTGAGTCTAGAAACACCATTTCTCATTCAAGTGGGAAGTTTCAATTGAAAGAGACTGATGACCTCAATGCTAGATTAGCCTTATTGGCTAGGAAAGTAGAGTCTCTTGAGATTAAAAAAGTGCATGTTATAAGTGAACAACAAGAGGAAAGTTGTGTTGTTTGTGAAAGCAAAGGGCATAGGACAACTGAATGTCCTACCATTCCAGCCTTCAAGGAAGTGCTATATGGCCAAACTTCTGATTCAAGTAATGTTAGAAAGCCATTTCCAAACCAAGTAGGCAATCCCTACTCTGAGACCTACAATCCTGGATGAAGGAACCACCCAAATTTTGGATGGAGAAATGAGGGCTCTTCAGTACCTCAAACATTTCAACCTCCACCCCAACCATTTCATGCTCCCACACATAACACATACCAACCACCTCATAAGAGATCCTTAGAGGATACTCTTCAACAATTCATGCAAACACAAGGAGGAATCAACAACCAAGTTTACAAATTCCAAGACCAGACCAATAGGACCTTAGATGACATTCGAAGTCAACTAACTAAGTTGACTCAATCACTAAGCATTCAAGAGAAGGGAAAAATCCCAGCTCAACCAATGCCCAATCCTAGAGGTCAGGTACACATGAGTGAATCCTCACCTAGTGAACCTTCAAACCATGAACAAGTCCAAGTCATCACTACCCTTAGAAGTGGAAAGATTGTTGACAAAGGTGTAGGTTTTAGGATTCCTAAAGGTATTGTAGAGGACAAATCTAGGGAAAGTGAAGAGGGAATCAAAACACAAGTGACAAATGAGAGTTTGAGTGACAAAGAAGGTGAGATAAATGAGAAAGAGATGAGTGAGAAAGGAGATGATTTAAGAAAGATTGGAGTCAAAATGAGTGATTTAGAATTTGTTCCTAGAGCACCATTTCCACAAAGGTTAGGAAAACCTAAACAAGATCTTATGAACTCGAAAATCTATGAATTGTTCAAACAAGTGAAAGTCAATATTCCACTCCTTGATGCAATTAAACAAGTTCCATCTTATGCAAAGTTTCTTAAGGATTTATGCACAGTCAAAAGGAGATTGAATGTGAAAGAAAGAGCCTTTCTAACTGAACATGCTAGTGCCATCATCCAGTTTAAGACCCCTCCCAAATACAAAGATCCTGGTTGTCCTACCATTTCATGCATTATTGGAAGTCATAAGATAGATCAAGCTTTGTTGGATTTAGGAGCAAGTGTGAATTTAATACCATACACTGTTTACGAACAATTAGGTTTAGGAGAAATCAAGCCTACTCGAATCACCCTTCAATTAGCTGATAGGTCAATCAAGATTCCCAGGGGTATCGTTGAGGATGTGTTGGTCCAAGTAGATAAATTCTACTTTCCTGTTGATTTTGTAGTGTTAGACACCGCACCAATTCAAGGTTCTAATGCCCCCATCCCAGTCATCTTAGGGAGACCTTTCCTAGCTACATCCAATGCCTTAATTAACTGTAGGAATGGGGTGATGAAATTGTCTTTTGGGAATATGACTGTGGAGATGAACATATTCAATGTCTCCAAACAAATCGGGGAACATGAGGACATTAGAGAGGTAGATTTCATCCAAACAGTTTGTCAAGAACACTTTGAGAGAGTGTGGATCAAGGATCCATTGGAGAGAACTTTAATTCGTGATGAAAGATTTTGTTCTTTGGAATGTGTTGATGAGGAAGTAAGAGAACTTGAGACTTATCTAGATCCAATGCCTATTATATCAATAGGTCAATGGACCCCATCATTTGAGCCTTTGATTTCACCCCAAGTGAAAGTTGAGGAATCTCTTGTCCAGCCTGATAAACTAGAAAGGAAGCCTTTACCGAGTGATCTTAAGTATGCATTTCTAGGGGAAGATGAATCATATCCTATTGTGATCTCATCAAAACTTAGCATAGAGCAAGAACACAAACTTTTGAGAGTGGTGAGAAAACACAAGAAAGCAATTGGGTGGAAAATTACTGACTTGAAAGGAATTAGCCCTCTTTTATGTACACATAGAATCTATCTTGAAGAAGAGGCTAAATCTGTGAGGCAAATGCAAAGACGATTGAACCCAAACATGAAGGAAGTAGTGAGAGGTGAAGTGCTTAAGCTACTTGATGCAGGTATCATTTACCCTATTGCAAACTCAAAATGGGTTAGTCCAACCCAAGTTGTCCCAAAAAAATCTGGAGTCACGGTAGTGAAGAATGAAAATAATGAGCTGGTACCAACTAGAATCCAAACTGGATGGCGTATGTGCATTGATTATCGTAAATTGAACATGGTGACTAGGAAGGACCATTTTCCACTTCCATTTTTAGACCAAGTGCTTGAAAGAGTAGCTGGAAGAGCTTTCTATTATTTTCTGGATGGATACTCAGGTTACAACCAAATTGAGATTTCTTTAGAAGACCAAGAAAAAACCACTTTCACTTGTCCTTTTGGTACTTATGCTTATAGAAGAATGCCATTTGGTTTGTGTAATGCACTAGCCACTTTTCAAAGGTGTATGATGAGTATCTTTAGTGACATGGTGGAAAATTTTTTGGAAGTTTTCATGGATGATTTTTCAGTTTATGGGGATTCTTATGAGTTGTGTCTAATGAATCTAGAAAAAGTTCTTGAAAGGTGTGAAGAGAGCAATCTTGTACTCAATTGGGAGAAGTGTCATTTTATGGTGACACATGGCATTGTTTTAGGTCACATTGTCTCTTTAAAAGGGATAGAGGTAGATAAGTCAAAAGTGGAAGTCATTCAAAAATTAACTACCCCTAAGACTGTGAAAGATGTGAGATCTTTTTTAGGACATGCTGGTTTTTATCGAAGATTCATTCATTCTTTTAGTACCATTGCCAAACCATTATGTAACTTGTTGTCACAAGATGTCCCATTTGATTGGACATCAAAATGTCAAGAAGCTTTTGAAAAGCTTAAAGGGTTGTTGACAACTGCACCAATCATGCAAGCTCCTGATTGGTCTTTACCATTTGAACTGATGTGTGATGCTAGTGATTTTGCGGTTGGGGCTGTTTTAGGGCAAAGAAAAGACAAGAAACCTCATGTCATATATTATGCTAGCAAGACTTTGAATGATGCTCAATTGAATTACACTACAACTGAAAAAGAACTTTTAGCTGTGGTCTTTGCATTAGACAAGTTTAGGTCTTATTTGGTTGGATCTCTTGTTATTGTTTTCACTGATCATGCAGCATTGAAATATTTGCTCACAAAACAAGATGCCAAACCACGTTTGATTCGATGGATCCTCCTACTCCAAGAGTTTAACATTGAAATTCGAGATAAAAAGGGAGTAGAGAATGTAGTAGCTGATCATTTGTCTCGTCTTTCAAGCTATAAGACCATAATTGATGAATCTCCAATAAATGAACTCTTTGCTGATGAAAATTTATTTTGTGCAGGTACTGTCTCTTACATTGGTTCTCCATGGTATGCTAACATAGCAAATTACCTAGCCACAAGTCAGATTCCTTCTCATTGGTCTAAACTTGACAAACAAAAATTCTTGCGCAATGTGCGCACCTTTTTTTGGGATGACCCCTACCTATTTAAATATTGTCCTGACCAAATTATTAGGCGGTGCATCCCTGATCATGAAATTCCAAGGGTCATTAATTTTTGTCATGCATTAGCCTGTGGTGGGCATTTCTCTTCCAAGAAAACCATTGCCAAAATCTTACAGTGTGGTTTTTATTGGCCTACCATGTTTAAAGATGTTCATGCCTTCTGTGTTGCATGTGACCGATGCCAACGACTAGGTAGCCTCACTAGGCGTAACATGATGCCCCTTAACCCCATCCTTGTTTTGGAAATATTTGATTGTTGGGGGATTGATTTCATGGGACCTTTTCCAAGTTCATTTGATTACCAATTCATCCTTGTAGCTGTTGATTATGTGTCTAAATGGGTGGAGGCCATTGCATCTCGAACCAATGACCATCGAGTTGTGGTCAAATTCTTGAAAGAAAATATTTTCTCTCGTTTTGGCATGCCCCGGGCTATAATTAGTGATGGGGGAAAACATTTTTGTAACAAGCCTGTTGGGATTTTGATGAGAAAATATGGTGTAATTCACAAGGTCAGTACCCCCTATCACCCACAGACTAGTGGCCAAGCTGAGTTGGCAAATAGGGAGATCAAGAACATTTTAGAGAAAACAGTCAATCCAAACCGTAAAGATTGGTCCCTACGACTAGTTGATGCTTTGTGGGCATATCGCACTGCTTATAAGACCTCTTTAGGAATGTCTCCTTATAGGCTAGTTTATGGAAAGCCTTGTCATCTCCCTGTTGAGATTGAGCACCATGCATATTGGGCCATTCGGCAATTCAATGACAATGAAAATGAGGTTGACAAAAATAGAAAGCTTCAATTAGATGAATTAGAGGAGCTAAGAAATGATGCATTTGAAAATGCAAAAATTTCAAAACATAAGATGAAAACTTTGCATGATAAACATATTCTTAGAAAATCCTTTCATGTTGGTCAAAAGGTTCTCTTGTATAATTCATGATTACATCTCTTTCCTGGGAAGTTGAGGACAAAATGGATTGGTCCATTTGTGATTAAATCCATCTCTGAGCATGGTGCATTTGAGGTAGAAAATCCCAAGAATGGAAATATTTTCAAAGTAAATGGTCATCGATTGAAACTTTATCTTGAAAATGTTGTGGCTGAAGTTGAGACATTGGATCTTGAAGATCCAATACCATTGTAGTATCAAAAGTAATGAGTTTTTATTTTTATTTTTATTTTCATTTTCATTTTTTTCTTCTTTCTTCCATCTCTTATATTTTCTTGTTCATGCATTCGGGACAATGCATTATTTTAAGTTGGGGGGTGTGAGGTTCTTTATTTTTTTTAAAAAAAAAAAACATCAATGTTTTCTTTTATGTTTTCTTTTAGTTGTGATATGCAGGTTAAAAAAAAATCAAGCAAGAAGTCAGCTCATGCCCAATTCAATCAGACATTCATCCTTGAAAACAGAAGGGGAGTAACAATTTTCTAATCTTTATACTTTTCTTCTCTTTCTCTTTTACATTGAGGATAATGTAAAACTTAATTTTAGATATTTCATTATGTTGAATGCTTGAGATAACCATGCTTGTTAAAAAAAAAAAAAATACTTGCATTGGTATGTGAATGAGACTTGTTTAGGATCATCATTACCTTTTTGGATTCATTATTGTGTTGAACAATGCATGCTTTAATTTAGGATAGATAATATCTTATAAAGCAAGATATAGCATACTTTTTTTTAAGATTACTGAAGTACATCTTTCCTTGTAAAAGTTGTGTGAGTTGTGTGAATATGCATGAAAGATGAGTATGATGCTTTACTTGTGATTATCCCTTTTGATCTAGTCCTAAACAAGGTTTAAGTAAATAGAGTAATAATCATTACATAAATAAATAAATGTGTACAAAGTTCTATCTACTCCAATGTTTTGAGTTGCTTAGTAACTAGGGGTATTCATCACAAATGTTTATCTTTACGTCAAACGGCAGCTTGAAATATGAGTATGCAAAGCACTTTAAGTTTGTGACTTTGTGAGTAACCGGGTGCATTCATCACAAATGTTTGTATTCGCGTCAAAAGGGAAGTGACTACTTAAAGACAAAAAATAAATCATATCTTATTAAAAAAAAAAAAGAAAGAAAGAAAAAAAATATATAGATATTTCTCTAGTTTGCTACCTTGTTTGTGTTGGTGAGAAGGGAAGATTACAAGTTGAGTTTTCGTATGAATCAATTATGTTGGTTGCACGATAAATATGACTGAATTTGGAAATTTTGTATGGATGTTTGATTTAGAGAATGTGAGTATGCTTATTTTTCTTTATTTGCTATTGTATACACTAAGTTAAAGATACCAATGTTTGCATGATAGGTCCTTCAAGTGTGATGAATCGAGCCTAATTATGGTTGTTATTATTATTATTTTTATTTTAAAGGTTTTATGTTTTGTTTTGCTTGAGGACTAGCAAAATCTAAGTTGGGGGGTGTGATTGTGCATCAAAAGTGTCATTAAGTCTCTTATTTTACATATGTATTTATTGTTTTTATTTGGTTGTTTTTATAATAATTGATGTGTTTTTTAGTAATGAAGTTTGTTTTAATGTTTCGATAGGTTTTTGGAGCTTAAATGAATTAATTCACAAAATTCAACGTCGGAATTCAGAACAAAGAATTGAAGAGACATTTAGTTGAAGATTGAAGCAAATCTTGGTTCAAATAAGTGCTCCAAATTTGTCCCAAAAATCAATTCTATTCCAATTCTAGAAAAGAATATCATATGATTTATTTCAAGCCCAAACTTGCCTTATGTTGTGTGCAAACTTCAACCATTAAACACTCAAGGTTTCAATGTCAATCTTAGCCCAAATAATAAGTACATTTGTATACTTATTTGATGCTCAAATTCAGCCCAAATTCAGCCCCAAATTAGCCCTAAATCAACCCCAAATCAACCTTCAAATCAACCCAAACACAATCCATGATCTTACATGTCCACACAACAAATAACAATTGATTTATTTTGGGCAATCCATTGATCCAAGAAGGCAAGCACATGGATGGAAAGCTGGAGGGGATATTTTAACATTATTTTGGGTCAAAAAGAAGAAGGAGACACCTCATAAATGAGGAAGAAAAACGTGCACCAAAGTAGTTGTAAAGCTGTCTTGATTTGATTTTTCAGAACACCTTTCGGTGTTTTGCCCATAACTTTTGACTCAGGTGTCCAAATGAGCTGTTCTTTAATGATCTGGAAAGGTGACAGAATTGCCTATAAATATGTCTCTAATAGACTTCTCCAAAAAAAGCTTGGAAGAGGGTCGAATTGCTGTCCAAAGTTAGAGTCAGATTTGTGTCCGAATTTTTTCTGAAATTGTATTGTGTTCTTCTTTATAGATTTCGGTTCTTTAGTTTGTAAAACTTATTTTTTCAGTTGGATTCAAGTTCTTTCATGTTTATTGAAGTGTTCTTATATATAATCATGGTTGGCTAAACTCTTTCTTGGATCCAAATCAAGGATAATGGTGATTGAGGTGAGTTCTTTAGGATATGAATGAATCTTAATGTTTATCTTCTTATTTTCTTCATGAATGATTTATTATTGTAAAGAAATTTTAGAAATCATTTAGGTAATGTTATAATCTTTAATTTTTATGCACAAACTTTAGTTTTGGTATAGAGATTGCTTGATTCAATGTCTTACTTAATATGAAAGTACTAGTTCATTCTTAAGCAATAATCAATCTTCATCTTTCTAATCTTCATTGTAATATATTCCGATCTAATATCACCATCGTTGAGATTAGGTTGAGTTATCTTATATATGTTGAAGAAATCACCAATACATCACCATTAAAATTGATTTGGACCAAGACTTACTTTTCTTGTCATTTAAAATCTATTTACATTTTTTTTTATCTTTGAAAACAAATCCATCAATTATTTTCAACCAAGTTATTGTTAATTTAATTTCTCTTGAGTTTTTTTTTTGTTACTTAGCTTAATTTCCAGATCTAGCTCTCTGTGGATATGACCTCGATCTTACCGAGTTAATTGCTACATCGCACACTCGTGCACTTGCGAGTTAAAACAAGCCGATCATAAAAAGCAGTCAAGCACATATCATAATGCTATAATTATTAAATTTACTTATCCTCTTTCAAAGTTAAGAACATCTTTTAAGCTTTGAATCTATGAGTTGACAATGATGGCTTTTTGGATCTAATTATAGATACATGGTAAATTCCTATTGATGGTAAACCTATGTATAGGTGACATGACAAAAAAATTCATGTTTTCTTCCAAGTGAAGGAGTGTCGAAGTAATAAATAACCCAGCAAGACTGGGATCGAACCACATGAAGGTTAATTGAATAAATTATAAGCAACAATAATACAACAACAACAACAACAACAATAGTAGTAGTAGTAGTAGTAGTATTAAAGAAGAAGAAGAAGTTGATGAGAACTTTGAGATAAAAGATTAATATGAGGATTAAACAATGATAACAACAAATGTCAAGGTTAGAGGATCCACTAATAGTATTTCAAACAAGTATAGTATAAACTTTTTTTATCACTCAATTGAAAACCACGCATAAAGGAGCTTCCAATAAGATTATAAGTTATTAGCATGATTACATTAGTTATCTTATTTGAATAATGCTAATACTTGTAAATATTGTCAAGTATTCATTATTATAACCTATGTTAACAACAAATCAAGTTCCTTTCATAGCACAAGTGTCGGTTATACCATACGGTTGGGCTATGAAAGTGCCAAGTATTTATTGTACCAAGTGTTATACAATACAAATCTAGATTAACCATTTATTAAGTAGAGTATTAAAAGCGAACAAGATAACAAATACAAAACATGTTAGTATCAAACATTAAAGTCCATATTGAGTTTGCACTATACTTATTCTTATATCATTAATGTAATCTTTTCACCTTGACATAATAAACTTAATTAAACATAATAAAAGAGAGAAACATAAATAAACAAGATAAAAACATAAATAAGATAAAAGTTAACTAAGTAAAGAAAAGGAAATGAGAAGCATAAATAAGATATTAATGAAAGCAAAACTAAACATTACAAAAATACAAAAAGAGAAAGCAAGAGCATGATCTTGATATGAAAACCAAGATGTCTAAATGCATGACAAATACCTCATTTTATAGGCCAAAATTAGAAACTATTGATTTGTTGACTAATTGTTGAATGGGTGGCCAATTCTTGACTTGGTGACAATCATTATCTTCTTGTCTGAATAAAATGTCATTGGTAACATCAGAATTTGAACCAACCTTACCATAAAAGTTCTAAAAAATTGTCTCAACTTTTCAGGAAAAAAAATTGAGGTCATTTGGACTTCTAGAACTCGAGATATAGGTTGAACACTGAATAATATCTAGGTTGGAGGATAGATTCAGACTTCTATGTTGTTGCTAAGATTTGAACTTCTGATTAACACTTAAAAGTGTATTTTTATCAAGGTTTAATATCATCATTTGCGCTTAAAGTATCAATAACTCCTTAACTAAAGCATGTTTTATAATAACATATCTAATAATATAAAATACCTTTAATTTATGGTAAATGTTCATTTTAAATACAAGCCTATCACATAAATGAAATGATTAATTGATGAGTTTAAAAACTGAGATTGAAAGGATAAAGAGATGGTCAAGCTTAAAAAAGAGATGTTGGTATAGTTCAAACCAAAACACTGTTTGGTAATTAGGTCATATCTAGAGTTGTAGATCTCGAATATAGGTTTATTTTATATAGATGGAAAAGTACATAGGCCTACAACTTTCATATGGAGCCCAAGATTTAAAAAGACCATTTTCAAGTCCAAATTATAGCAATAACAAAGAAGTCTGAATCTGTCCTACAGCCCGAATACTGTTTAGTGTTTGACCCATATTTGGAGTTCTAGAAGTCCAAATGACCTCCATTGTTTTTTCTTGGAAAACTGAGATAATTTCCTACGACTTTCATATTTTCAAGTGGTTTCAATTTTGACGTTATCAATGACGTTTTGGGTAGACAAAAGAAGATAAGGATTGTCACTAAGTCAAGAGTTGGCTACCCATTTATCAATTAGTCATCATATCAATAATTCCTAATTTTAGCCTATAAAAGGAGGCATTTTCCATGCATTTAGGCATCTTGGTCTCCAGATTATGATCATGCTCTTGTTTTCTCTCTTTGTATTTTTGTAATGCTTAAGTTTTGTTTTCATTAATATCTTGTTCATGCTTTTCATTTCCTTTCCTTTACTTAGTTAACTTTTATGTTATTTATATTCTTATTTTGTTTATTTATTTTTCTTTCTTTCATTATGTTCAGTTAAGTTTATTATGTCAAGGTGAAAAGGATATACTAATGGTATAAGAATAAGTATAGTGTAAACTTAACATGGACTTTAATGTTTGATACTAACATGTTTTCTATGTGTTATCTTGTTCACTCTTTAATACTATGCTTGTTAAATGACTAATCTAGATTTATGTTGTATAACACTTGGTACAACAAATGCTTGGCACTTTCATAGCCTATACTGTATGGTATAACTGACATCTGAGTTATGAAAGGAATTTGATTTGTTGTTAACATAAGTTATAATCATGAATGCTTGACGAGATTTACAAGTATTAGCAATAATCGAATAAAATAATTAATACAATCATGTTAACAATTTATAATCTGATTGGAACGTCCTTTGTGTGCAGTATCAAATTGAATAATAAGAGTTTATACTATACTTGTTTGACATACCATTAGTTGATTCTCTAATATTGATATTTGTTGTTATCATTATTTAATTATTACATTAATCTTCCATCACAAAGTTCTTATCAACTTCTTCTTCCTTTTCTTCTTCTTATTGTATATTATTATTATTATTATTATTATTGGTACGACTACTACTACTACTACTACTATTACTATTATTTCTATTATTATTATATTATTATTTTTGTTGTTGTTGTTGTTGTATTATTGTTATCTATAATTTATATAATTAACCTCCTTGTGGTTTGATCCCGGTCTTACCGGGTTATTTATTACTTTGACACTCCTGCACATGGGAGAAGACATTAATCTTTTGATCGTGTCAACTTTTAAATAGCATAATTAAGTCTTGCCTTCCTATAAAATTTTTAGGCCTATATCTTAGCTTTCCATCTATATAAAGTAGACCTAAATTCAAGATCTACAACTCTAATTATGATCTAATTATAGAGCAATGTTCCAGTTTGGACTAAACCAGCATCTCTTTTCTAAGCTTCACCCTCTCTTTGTTCTTTCAATTTCAGTACTTCAACTCATTAATCAATCCTTTTATTTATGTGATAAACCTGTATTTAGGATGAATATTTACCATAAATTAAAGGTATCTTATGGTATCAGACTTGTTATTATAAAACATGTTTTAGTTAAGGAGTTATTGATACTTCAAGTGCAAAATAATAATATAAAACCTTGATAAAAATACACTTTTAAGTACTAATTAATAGGTTTACCAGAAGACTTAGATTGCTAAAGCCTAAGTTGAAGTCTTTGCATCACCAGTATATTAATCACACCACTAGTTATGTGGTTGAGGCAAAAACTAAATGGGTTGTAACATAAACTACTTTTAATGGTTCTTTTTAGAATGATAATTATCAACACATAAAGAGAGCTTGCTAGGGAATTCTATTAGTTGAGTAAGGATAATGAGGCTTTTAACAAGTAAAGGTCTTAGATTCAATTGTTAAACTTAGGAGATAGAAACATCAAGTTCTTTTATAGATCACTCGTTCATATACATGTCAAGAACAAGATCCATTAGTTGACGGATAGAACAGGATCTCAGGTTTAGGATCAGTAGGGTCTACACTAGTTGGCAGTTTGTTACTTTTAAGGGATACTTTCTACTCACTCCATCACTTTAAAGGATATGTCTCTGTACTTTAATGATAGGATTCCATTAAACATTGTTCTTGTTTTGGAGTCATGTATCAAAATTGATGAGATCAAGAAATCTTTATTTTTCATCCCGGATGATAAGGATCCTGACCCCGATAGTTATACTTGTTCTTCAAAAGAAGTTAGGATATTATTGGTAGAGATTTTTTTATTGTTGTAAGGTACTTATTTGATTCCTCTACTCTTTCTAGATGTGTTAATACTACTAGGATTTGTTTTACTCAAAATTATGACACCCACCACTATGAATAACTTTAGATCTATTCCATGTTGTAATATGATGTATAAATGTATATTTAAAGTTGTTATAAATAGATTGAAGGGGATTTTTCCAGTTGTTATTAGTCTTACTCAAACTACTTTTGTTATAGGTAGAAAAATATCAAATGTTATCATGTTGACTCGGGATCTCATGCATAGCTATCACTTAGCATGTCCTATGCATAGATGTGCTTTGAAAATAGACACTAAAAAAGCTTTTTACACAATTAGTTAGGAACTTATCTTTATAGGCTTAAGAGCTATTGGAGTTCCTAGTGTTATAGATAGATGGATTGAGGCATGGATGTCAATAGCTCATTTCTTAGTGGCTATGAATGGGTATTTGATATGGTGATCATTTGTCTCATTACTTGTTTGTTTTAGCCATGGAGGGTTTAAATGGCATTCTTAGAGAGGCTTCATAGAAACCAAGGTTTTGATATTATTAGAGATATCAACAATTTGTCATTACTCACTTGTGCTTTGCAAATGACTTTATGATTTTTTTATCGAGCAGATATGGACTCAATCAGGATTGCGAGGACAACTTTAGATGATTTTGCATGGTTGTCTGGACTTGTTATGAATCTAGAGAAGAGTCATGTTGACACGACCAAAAGATTGATATATTTTCCCAAGTGTAGGAGTTTTAAAGTAATAAATAACTCGACAAGACCGTGGTCGAACTACAAAGAGGTTATCATATAAATTATAAATGATGATGATGATGATGAGTTAAATATGACTTTAAGATGTAAGATTAATGTGAAGATCAAATATTGATAAAAACATTTAGGTTAGAGGATCCATTAATGGTATTCCAAATAAATATAATATAAACTCTTTTTATTACTCAACTAGAAACCACACATAAAGGAGGTTCCAATCCAATGATTTGTCATTAATGACTCATTATAAATTATTAACATGATCATATTAATTGTCTTATTTAAGTAACACCAAACTTTAAAATATTATCAGGAATTTATGATGTTAATAATAAATCAAGTTCCTTTCATAGAACAGGTGTCGTTTATACACATACAGTTGGCTATGAAAGTGTCCAGTATTTGTTGTACCAAGTGTTATACAACACATATTTAGATTAACCATTTAACAAGTAAGGTATTAAGAATTAATAAGATAAAAATTATAAGACATGTTAATAGCAAGTTGTTTAAGATATAATCATTCAAATTCATATTGAGTTTATATTATACTCCTCCTAACACCATTAGTGAAATATTTTCACCTTGACATAATAAACGTAGCTAAACATAATGAAAAAGAGAAACATAAACAAACAAGAGGAGAACATAATTATATAAGTCTAGTAAAGGAAATAAAAGGCATAAACAAGAGATTAATGAAAACAAAACTTAATCATTACAAAAATATAAAGAAAGAGAGCAAGAACATGATCTTGATCTGAAAACCAAGATGCCTAAATACATGTCAAATGCCTATTTTTATAGGCTAAAATTAGAAACTATTAATTTAATGACTAATTATTCAGTGGGTAGCCACATCTTGATTTAGTAACAATTCTTATCTTCTTGTCTACAAAAAACATCATTGCTAACATCAGAATTTGAATAGATAATTTTCATGAAAGTTTTGAAAAAATTTCTTAGTTCTAACAAAACAAGAATGAGGTCATTTGGACTTCTAGAAATCGAGATATGTGTTGAACACTGAATAGTGTCTGGGTTGTAAGACAAATTCGGACTTCTCTTTTGATGCTAATATTTGAACTTCCAAATGGCAGAATTAAGTCTTGAACTCTTATGAATGTTTTAGGCCTATTTCTTAGCTTTCTAGCCATATAAACCAAACTGAAATCCAAAATCTACAACTCCAGATATGAACTAATTACTGAATAGTGTTTCAATTTGAATTGAATCAACATTTCTTTTCTAAACTTAGCCTTTTCTTTGTCCTTTCACTTTCAATATTTAATCACACCAATCAATCCTTTGAATTGTGAGATATATCTGCATTTAAAATAAACATTTACCATAAATTAAAGCTATATTATATTATCAGATTTGTTATTATAAAACATGCTTAAGTTAGGGAATTTGATGATACTTTAAGTGTAATATGATGATATAAAACCTTAATGAGAATGCACTTTTAAGTACTAATCACATGTTTTTTTTTATCAAAAGCTAATAAAGAGTTTGAGATGCCTCTATAAAATATCTAGGGTTTCAGGTTGGGTTCTTTACTGGTTAGGAACCTGGGTGTCCTATTGATATCTACCAAACTGACACACACAGATTGTATGCCTTTGGTAAAGTAAATTCTTTCAAAGATCAAATTTATGTTAAGTGTTTTCAACTAATCAAAATAATTCTTTTATCTATCAAGGTATATTGGTCCTCCATGTTTATTTTTTCTTACTCTATTATTAAGAGGATTAAAGGTATCCTGGTTGTATTTCTATGGAAAGTTTGCTTTCTTTCACACTCAAGGGATGAAGTCATCTGGGTTTTTCTTTGTTATCCCTTAAAAGAGGGTGGCTTAGGAATTAAGAGGGTTATAACTTATAATAGAGTAGCTATTCTTGAACACTTTTGGAGACTTTTTTTTATATAGATCTTCAATTTGGTCGAGATAGGTCCACAATGTTCTACTCAGAGGTAAATCTTTATAGCATATCAGACCTTTTTCAATGTCTTTTTGGTCATGAAGGAAGATTCTTCACAATAGAGATTGGTGTAGAGGGAAGTTTGTTTCATATATTTGTGATGAGGCTATTACTTCTCTATGGTTAGACTATTAATTTCTACATAACAATGATTTTGTAACATCTTGCCTTTCAGGTTGCTAACATCTACTAAGCTCCCCTAGAATGTTAAATTTTCAGACATCATTGAAGAGGGTACTTGAGTCTTTTCATTGAGTAGTTTAGAGCTTCAGCCTATTTTAGACTCATTTCACATTCACCTTGTGAGTGATTTACCAAACCATTATGTTTGGAAAGGTCATTCTCTAGGGAGGTTCTTAGATAATCGAGACCTACAAGCTCTATACACCATCTATTTAAGTTTCCAGGATTCATCTCGAGGCATTTTGATTAGTACTTAAAAGTACATTTTTTATCAAGGTTTTATGTCATCATTTTGCACTTGAAGTATCAATAACTCCTTAACTAAAGCATATTTTATAATAATATATCTAATAATATAACATACCTTTAATTTATGGTAAATTCTCATTTTAAATGCAGGCCTATCACATAAATAAAAGGACAAAGAGATGACCAAACTTAGAAAAGAGATCTCGGTGCAATCCAAACCGGAACACTGTTCGGTGGTCATATCTAGAGCTGTAGATCTCAGATTTAGGTCTACTTTATATGGGTAGAAAGCTAAGACATAGGCCTACAACTTTTATATAAAGCCCAAGACTTAAAAAGGCTATTTTTAAGTCCAAATTATAGCAACAACAAAGAAGTCTGAATCTGTCTTCCAGGCCAAACACTGAACCCAAGCATTGTTCAGTGTTTGGCCTATATCTGGAGTTATAGAAGTCCAAATAACCTGAATGTTTTACATAAGAAAGCTGAGACAATTTCCTACAACTTTCATGTTTTTAAGTGGCTCTAATTTTGACGTTATCAATGACGCTTTAGGCAGACAAGAGAAGATAAAGATTGTCACCAAGTCAAAAGTTGGTCACCCACTTATCAATTAGTCATCAAATTAATAGTTCCCAATTTTGGCCTATAAAAGGAGGCATTTGTTATGCATTTAGGCATCTTGGTTTCCATATCAAGATCATGCTCTTGCTTTCTCTCTTTGTATTTTTTGTAATGTTTATGCTTTGCTTTCATTTCCTTTCCTTTACTTAGTTAACTTTTATGTTATTTATGTTCTTATTTTGTTTATTTATTTTTCTTTCTTTCATTATGTTTAGTTAAGTTTATTATGTTAAGGTGAAAAGGTTACACTAATGGTGTAAGAATAAGTATAGTGTAAACTTAATATGAATTTTAATGTTTGATAATAACATGTTTTGTATTTGTTATCTTGTTCACTCTTTAATACTTTGCTTGTTAAATGACTAATCTTGATTTATGTTATACAACACTTGGTACAACAAATGCTTGGCACTTTCATAGCCCATATTGTATGGTATAACTGACACCTAAGCTATGAAAGGAACTTGATTTGTTGTTAACATAAGTTATAATCATGAATGCTTGACGAGATTTATAAGTATTAGCATTAATCGAATAAGATGACTAATGTAATCATGTTAACAATCTATAATCTGATTGGAACATCCTTTGTGTGTGGTTTCCAATTGACTAATAAAAGTTTATACTATACTTGTTTGAAATGCCATTAGTGGATCCTCTAACCTTGACATTTGTTATATCGTTGTTTAATCATTATATTATTATTGTTGTTGTTGTTGTTGTTGTTATTATTATTATTATTATTATTATTATTATTGTTATTACTATTATTATTGTTGTTGTTGTTGTTATTGTTGTCGTATTATTATTATTTATAATTTGTATAATTAACTTTCCTGTGGTTCGACCCCGGTCTTGCCGGGTTATTTATTACTTCGACACTCCTGCACTTGGGAAAAGACATCAATCTTTCAGTCGTGTCACATTCATATATCGTTTGGCTTGTTTCTGTAGGTTGTTTTCATACCATGGATAGACTACATGCTTTTTAAATGATTCCTTATTCAATATATATTTGACACGATAAAAGATTGATGTCTTCTCCCAAGTGCAGAAGTGTCAAAGTAATAAATAACCTAACAAGACTGAGGTCGAACCACAAGGAGGTTAACTGTATAAATAATAATAATAATAATAATAATAATAATAATAATAATAGTTGTGGCAGTGGTGGTGGTGGTGGTGGTTTAAAGAGGACTTTGAGATGTAAGATTAATGTGAAGATTAAACAATGATAAAAACAATTATCAATGTTAGAGGGTCCACTAATGGTATTTTAAACAAGTATAGTATAAACTCTTTTTATTATTCAACTGGAACCACACACAAAGAAGGTTCCAATTAGATTATAAATTGTTAACATGATTACATTAGTTATCTTATTTGAATAATGCTAATATTTGTAAATGTTGTTAGGTATTCATGATTATAACTTACATTAATAACAAATCAAATTCCTTTCATAACACAGGTATCGGTTATACCATACAGTTGAGTTATGAAAGTGCTAAGTATTTTTTATATCAAGGGTTATGCAACATAAATCTAGACTAACCATTTAACAAGCAAAGTATTAAAAGTGAACAAGATAACAAATACAAAACATGTTAGTATCAAATATTAAAGTCCATATTGAGTTTATACTATACTTATTCTTACACCATTAGTGTAACCTTTTCACCTTGATATAATAAACTTAACTAAACATAATGAAAGAAAGAAACATAAATAAACAAAATAAGAACATAAATAACATATAAGTTAACTAAGGAAATGAAAGGCATAAACAAGAGACTAATAAAAGCAAAACTTAAGCATTACAAAAATATAAAGAAAAAGAGCAAAAATATGATCTTGATCTGAAAACGAAGATACCTAAATGCATGGCAAATGTCTCCTTTTATAAGCCAAAATTTGAAACTATTGATTTATTGATTAATTGTTGAGTGGGTGGCCACATCTTGACTTGGTGTCAATCCTTATCTTCTTATCTGATCAAAACATCATTGCTAGCATTAGAATTTGAACAGACTGTCCACATAAAAGTTCTAAGAAATTATCTCAGCTTTCTAACAAAAAAAAATGAGGTCATTTGGACTTTTAGAACTCGAGATATAGTTTGAATACTGAATAGTGTCTGAGCTAAAAGACAAATTCGAACTTCTCCGTTGTTACTACAATTTGAACTTGAAAACAGACTTTTTGAGTCTTAGACTCCTATGAGCATATGTCTTAGCTTTCCATCCATATAGAGCAGACTTAAATCCAAGTTCTATAGCTCTAGTTATGATCCAATGACCGAACAATGTTTCAGTTTGAACTGAACCAGTATTTTTTTTTTTAAGCTTGACTCTCTCTTTGTCTTTCAAATTTCAGAAGTTAAACACATCAATTATATGATAGGCTTGCATTTAAGATGAACATTTACCATAAATTAAAGGTATCTTATAGTATTAGACATGATATTATAAAATATGCTCTAGTTGAGGAGTTATTGATACTTTAAGTGTAAAATGATGATATAAAACCCTGATAAAAATACATTCTTAAATATTAATCAATATTTTTTATGGGTCGCAAGTTGAGTTTTGTCGATGCCTTTTTTTCGCTATAATTTAGGGTATTATAACGAGCAAGATCCTTCTGAGTTGGTCTTTTAAGACATAGCGACCTCTGCTTCAATAGACATACACACACTTGAAAAACAAGAGTCCATACATCTTCTTGTTGAATTAGTCCTCTCAACCATAATAATTTACTTTATTTGATACGAGAGAAATAAGTTAGTTTTTCATCGGTTTTATGAATCTCATCAGAATGTTTGAGATGAGATTTTTGAGCTGGTTTGGTCTTGGTTGGTTAAGCTAGAATCAAGTATCATCTTTCAGCTGCACTCAAGTTCATTTGCGCTTCCTATAGTCATGAGGTGTCATTGCTCTTATTGCTTTCTGAGTTCTTGTACTGCTTTTTAGAATTGATCAACTCGTTTTGTGATTTTCAGGAATCAGTCAATCGTTTCCTGGGTTTTTTATTTCCTGGGTTTCTATTTAAACAACTGATCGAATAGTTAAGCAGCTGTTTATCTTGGCAATTTACTTTCACACTCTTGAGATTCATTTAGCTTTTGCCTTTTTTTTTTTTTTGGGGGATGCTTTTGATAATTTTGACCGAGTAACAAGCCTGTGTACTTCTTGAAATATATCCATCATACTTTTACACTTTTTTTTATTATTATTTTTAATACAATTACTTTTATATATAAAACAACTCTTCCTCGACTTGGATGCTATCTGAACGACACATTCTTATTTATTTTCCTGTGACACAAATGAAGCACCCTAATCCTGTGTAGTTACGTAGTTCCACGTATAGCAGCAGCAGCAGCAGGAGTATTGTTATTTTTATCATCTACGCAATTATCGACACTTGCCGGCAGACTGGAATCACCTCTGAAACAGAGGTTTTAACAATACTCTGCTTAAACTGCCTAGTAGCATCAACGACAAGCAACAAAAATACAAATTTACATAGGCTCGAAAATATTTTTATTTTTTATTGTATATCCTTATTATCGACGAAAAAAATGAGAACTCCTCTCGCTTTAAATCTCAAGAAGCCTTTCTTCTTAGCTTGCTCAATTGGGGATTTAGTTTTGTCATGGGAGATGCTCAGGAAGTGCAGCTTCAAGTCATGGGTAAGCAATCTTTTACCTGACTGGTATTCTCCTTCCTTCCAGTCCTAAACTTTACAGAAAGAAACACTGCTGATTGCTTGTATGAATTCAGTACGAAAGGTTATTAGACATAGTTTTTATCTTCATCTCTCATCACCTAAAGATAGCTAGGATATATTATTTGAATAATTTTTTTTTAGATTGGAAATGGTTTGATATTTAGGATTCCATATATAAGATTTTCATTTCTTGAGATGTTATTATCTCTAGTACATTCGAAAATTTGATATACAGGAAGGGCAATTTCGTACCATTTCCAATTCATTCCAAGCATATATACGTGCAATCTATGCTTTTCAGTCTGAAAGAGCAAACTGAAGTGGAAGAAAACAGCTTCAAATACTGGTTTGTGTACTCCACATACTCATGGATTCCTCAGGATATTAGAAACTCAAGTGGCTCATTATTGGATGATGAGTTTATAATTGATTATGCTCTGTACTAAACCAATTTACTAGCAGACTAGAACGTAAATATACCGAATTACTCTACATTTATGCATCCTTTCCAGGGAAAGAAGCCGGAGAGGCAAGCCCACCTAGGCATGAAAATGAGACCAGCCAGCCAACAATACCTCAAAAGAGAAAATCCAAGTGGTGGCTCCTAATGGCCATCTATTCATTTCTTCTTCTTGCTGGCCAGTCAGTGGCCGTTCTCTTGGGAAGATTATATTTCGAAAAGGGTGGGAATAGTAGCTGGATGGGAGCACTTGTGCAGCCTGCAGGATTTCCCATTCTCCTTCCCTTCTACTTGTCACAACCAAAAAGTCCTTCCACAAGCAACTTCGAAACAAGCTTGCCTTCTAATTTAGTCCTTGCTTCAATTTACATTTCTTGTGGCATATTTATAGCCATAGTTAGTATGTTGCATTCACTTGGTCTCAAATACCTTCCAGTGTCTACTTATTCTCTTATTTGTGCATCCCAATTGGGTTTCAATGCTTTATTCTCTTTCTTCCTCAACTCCCTTAAGCTCACCCCTTTCATAGTGAATTCTTTAGTACTTCTCACCATCTCCTCCATCCTCCTTGTATTCCAAGACGACTCCGCACAATCTAAACAAGTCTACAAAAGAAAGTACGCATTCGGATTTATATGCACTATTGGTGCTTCTGCTGGATATGGATTGCTGCTTTCTTTAACCCAATATGCCTTTAAGAAGGTTCTAAAGCAGGAAACCTTCAAGGTGGTTTTGGATATGACAGTCTATCCATCACTAGCTTCTACCATTGCTGTCCTAGTGGGACTTTTTGCTAGCGGAGAATGGAAAGGTTTAGGGAAAGAGATGGAAGGTTTTAAACTTGGAGAAGTATCCTACTGCATGACTTTAATTTGGACAGCAATATCCTGGCAGCTTTTCTCTATTGGTTGTGTAGGATTGATTTTCGAGGTGTCCTCAGTCTTCTCCAATGTCATCAGTACTTTCGGTTTGCCTGTAGTTCCTGTGCTGGCCGTTTTCTGTTTTGGTGACAAAATGGATGTTATCAAGGCTATTGCCATGGTGTTGGCTATATGGGGCTTTCTTTCATATGTCTATCAGCACTATCTTGATGACTGCAAGCTCAAGAAACAAAATAGCAATGCCGCTGCTACTGAAATGCTAATCACTGGATGAGGATTTGAATTTCCATGCACACTTATGTTTCATATACAATGAAGGAAATTCCTCTATCTCAGATTGACGGGGTTAATAAATAATTGGAAGAATTGAATTTTTTTTAATGATAATCCTCCAAGAGTGATTGTCAATTCATAATTGAATTTACACTCCTTGGATGCTGTTTCTTCTATCAACAGGATTGACAATCACTTTAGCCCTCATACTATAGATTTTTGGTTATTTCAACCCCTATATATCCAATTCTACTGCAAACCAAACCAAACCAAACCTTGTATTAAGAGTATGTCCGTTAGGGGATGTGATGTAGTGTGGTTGAAACCATGTTTTACTCTAATTACAGTTTTAAAAGTGTTTGATTAATTAATACATACTATAACTTTACATGAATATATTTTTTATAAATTTTAATTAAAAAACTATAATTTATAACTTTTTTAAAATTTATTTTCTCAAACAATAAAAGCAAAACCTTCTAAAACATCAAATACACTTTAAACAGGCTGCGACGTGTTAGCCCTTCCATTACCCAATTCCGCCAAGGACAAAGCATTCTTGTATGAAACCAACCACATGAGTACATGAAATGATTCATCCTAGGACTTGCACTTGTTTTAGTTGCAGCTATGCCCGACCAATTGAACTGTGTCGTAGATGGTTGAAAGTGGTAGAAATAAGTTAAAATAAGATGTTTGGATTTTACTTTCTTTTTTTTTTCTTTTTTATTAATATAAGTTTTTGAATCAACTTATTAATTGTGCATACTTCAACTAATACTTTTAAGTGTACGGCAGATTAATGAAAGTAACATAATGTATTTTATAATAATAATAATATTGAAAATTAGCATAGTGGATTGTTAATTAATAAATAAGAGGCATGGAAGAAATGTAGGTTCTAGTGACATTATATACATATATGTTAGTAAACTTAGGTAAGAAAACAAATAAAAAGATGGTTTAGATGTTTGTTTATCATATAGAGAGATAACATTTTTAAAATACAATTAAAATCTTTAAACCTTTAAAATAATAAAAAGAAAAGACAAAGGAAAGAATATGATTTTTATAAATATTAATAATTTTTTATCTGTAATAGGTTTATATAAACTTTGAAATGTTATTATAAAACTATATAATATGGTTATTAATAAGAGAATTATATTTTGAATTAAACTAAATAGCTGCTATTTAATTTTATTTTAATAATTACAAAAGTTAAAATTAATTACAGAAATTAAAAAAATTAATCTCATTACCATATAAATATCCATATTATATCATTAAGAACCCATTAAAAGATAGTTCATTCATTATGGATTTTCACTTGATATAATACACAATAAAAATTCATATTTATAAACATTCAGGAAATTTTTTTCTCTAATGTGCGATATAAATTATTTTTTTCTTTATTCATTTTAACACCACGCCAACAATACATATCTCGTCTTGCAATCAATGATATTTGAAACTGTATGCCAACCAGTCCAAAAGATGTCTTGTCTTGTCTTGCATTCAAGAAATGTTAATGGAGTTTCTACTGAAATTAAATATCTTATCTTCAAGGGATGCTGCTCTCTCTCTCTCTCTCTCTCTCTCACATACAAAAAAGAGATTTTAACCTAAAACAACCTTAAGAGGCCAGGAATGGTGTCGTTTAAGGTACAAAATTATTTGCATACTGCTTGTAGTTTTATTTAAACTGATAAAGATATGGCAGATCTAGCATATTGCTCGCGGTCATTTTATAATTTACAATTAAATATAAAAAAAATTAATTGAAGTACATGGTAACAATGTTTTAAAATCTAACAAATGGATTTAATTTCGAGTAAAACATTTTCTCCAAGGGTAAAAAAATAAAACACCACATGACAAGAAAATAATTAAAGGCCAAATAGGGTTATTGTATTTGTGGCATTTAATGTACCATGACTTCATCATATACGTATATGCGTTAATTTTTTTTTTTAACAAAGCCATAACATATATATATATATATATATATATATATATATATGAAATGGCTTGGTTAAAAAAATAAATTAACGCATATGCATGGTTCATGTATTCATTGGATTGAGTAATTGTTGTAGAACGGTGAACAAATATATGTATTTACAGTAATAGAAAAATTATATTGAAAAAAAATAACTTATTAGACAAGTTTATTGCATAAATTGCAATCCTATTAAATAGCTGTTATTCTCTCTTTCTTTTTTTTTCAGAAATGAACGGAATGCAATTTAAGAATATAATAATGCAAATGTAAAGATGTAAATACATGTACATTTCTTTTCATGATATAAATTTGATTAAATTCTAACCTCTTCTTCCATAAGACATTATGTCACCAAAATTAATGTATTCAATTAGGATAAAAAACGACGATCCTCCCGTTCATTTAGTAATTTTTCACCAAAATTAATTTGATAGAAGAAAAAACGAGGAAAGTTGGTTTTTTAAAAAAAATTACATAATTTGTGATAAATTTGTAAAATGTCACAAATGAAAAATAAACTCAAAAAAGAAAAAAAAAACATTCCTTATTGAATTTTATGATTGAATAATTTGCTACTTGTTATATGGTCACAAATCAGTTAAAAACAATAAAAGAGTTAACAAAAGTTGTGACTAAATGGCCAAATAATTTTCAATCAAACTTTCAATGATAAAAATGTGTTTTTATTTTTATTTTTTGTGATTTTCTCGGATGAAGTCACGAGCATTTCAAGTTGTATTGGATTTTATTAAGAGTTGCATCTTAGACTATGGTGATCTTGTTAGAGTTGTTGTTTCCCAAAACATAAGTTCCTTGTTGGAACAAGATCCTTTGATACTTAAATTAATATAAAGGAAAAGTAATATAAATGAATATAAAATAAATTAAAGTTGTAGGGAGTTTGTGTATGTGAATATTATATGTTTCTATCTAAAACTTGTTTAATGTTTAAATTCTACTTAAATGATATGTGATTTCTTACCTAGTGAACAAGGTATTTATATACCTGGATCACGTAAACTTAACTCTAAAGCATGGAGAGTAGTGTACCTCATTGTATAAAGTCACAAGCATGTAGAGAATGGAGTGGTAGATGTTATTGCTCGCCTTATAGAGAGTATTAATGCAGACACTTTATAGAATATATTAGTGTTACTATTTATAGAAAGGTTAATGCTAGCCATGGATTGAAAATTTTATATGCATAGTTTAACACTAATATCTTAGGAATAAATATATTAAGGTATGTGCATTGTGGGAGGGTAAATAGAGAGAGAGGAGAAAGTGTGTAAAAAAAAAAACATGCGTATGATAGAGAATATGAATATTATAGAAAGGAGAAAATATATGAGGAAGAAAAGGTATGTGTGAGAGAAAGGAGATGTATAGATAGAGATAGGGAGAGAGGGATAGGCATTGGGAAAGGGAGAAGGAAGAAATATAAGAAAGAGTACAACTTATCTGTCTAACCTAAATAGTTAGTTGTTTGGGCTAGCCCAAAGCTGTTTGTTTATATTTTTTATGCTCCATTATTTTTTACGATCTTTTAAACAATCATGTTTCAAAGCCTTAACCAGTATAAGAGGGAGAGAAGATTCAAGATATTTGAGTTTTATTTATTAGAAGACTTATGGTTTCAAGTTATTTTTTCTAATATATAGTTTTACATTAACAATTATAATTCTCAATTCGACTATTAGATTGAGCTATAATTGTACCATATTTTTCTATATGACCATTGGATCGGGTCTTATGATAATGTACAAAAGCTACTATACAAGAATTATATTAGTTTTCTGGTTGATTTATAATATATTTTTCTATTTTATTTAGAACTCTTTTATTATTATTTTTTAAAATTGCTTAAGATGTTTTTACCTATTATAAACAATGATATGTAGCTTGCATTTAGGTTTTATTTTTATGACAAACTTTGAATTTTCAATGATTTATTGTGCAATTATGAGATGATTCTTTTAATTTGATTCTTCATGGAATTAACTTATCAAAGTATTAATCAAGCTTTGAGGTATTTTTTATACCTCATTCGTATCTATTTATAGGCATTAGGTGGGAGTTTGGTTACTTATAATATTGGTGCCTTGTTACAAGTTATCATTATATAAAGCTCAATCATAAGGCTAAATTTAGCTTTATTGGAAATGGTCACCTGGATCATGGGTTTCTAGATCCTTATATCTATAGGGTTTGCATAAGTTGATATTAGAACAAGGCTCTAAAATCAGATTTTATCTATCTATTTATCTATCTAATCTAGTTTATATCTTGATTTTTTTATTTTATTTTATTTTTACTATAGTTCTATTTCTTAGTGTGTTTATATATATATATATATATATATATATATATAAAGAAGATCAAAA
>NW_011501026.1:0-1290 GCF_000495115.2 Populus euphratica | reverse complement strand
ATATATAAAGAAGATCAAAAACTTAATTATTAAAGTTCTTAAAGGATTCATTACATGTGCCAATTAGTCCTCTTACAAGTTTAAAAGCTAAAAAGGTTAAAGAGGCATTTAATGAATTGATTCAATATATTTTGACCTTATTTCTTAGAAGACTTATATATTTAACTTATTTTCTTACTTATACGCAAGATGGGCTTATTTTTTTCTAATATATAGTTTTATGCTAACATGTATATTGATCTTTACATATTTAAAAATTTAAAATTTTTTAGAATTGTGATTCACTTTCTTTTGATTAGTTATTGTATGAGAAATATTAATGGGGAATTAATCTTTTCTTTGCAATGTTCAGGTTTGACATCTTCCTTATCCTCAAAGATTAATTCTTTATTTTTCTTACAAAGTTCAAGAATAGATTTTTCAATAGCCTCACCACTACAAAAAGTCATTACTAATTTGACTTGATCATGTGTTGGATTCTTGAGCTGCCCACACATTAGTTGTATTATCTTTTTGTATTTTACTATGATTCATAACGAAATTTACTTTTCTCCTTACAACTTTAAACAAATATGAATTTTCCAAGAATTTCTTTCAAATTTGCAAAAGCTTGAGCATTTTGAGAATTAATTGACTCTTTTTTTTTAATGGATGAATGTAATGTTTTCTTAAGATTTTTTTAGGAGGGAAAACATAAATATCATTGAGAATTTTTAAATTATGATATGTTTGAAAGGGTGGTTGTGAAGTTTATGCATTATTGTTATTACTCTTTTAACTGAAATTTGGATGATTTCTTTCACTATGATTGTATGTTTATGAGTATATATTAGGATTTTGAAAATTATTTAAAGCAATGACTTATTCATGAAGATATTCCATAAAAGATGGAAAAATTAGAAAATTATTGGTTATGTGTTCATTAATTTTACATATTTGATGCATAATTTCATGAATAAATTTTAATTTATCATTTTTTTGCAATTCTAGTACCTCAACTTTTCTAGATAAAGATGCAAATTTAGCTTGAAATTCATAGTTAAGATTAGAGAGATAGTCTTTTGTATAATTATGATTGATAATTAATAAACCAATTATCCCTTTGTATTTATACTTTTAGAGTTGTATACAATATAATTATGGAATGTATTACACATGATAACTATCCCTATAAATAATGTATTTCAATAGACTTAAAGGTATAAATACAAAGGGATGGTTATCATATGTCATACATTCCACCATTATGTTGTATACAACCCTAAAGGTATAAATACAAAGGGATGGTTG
>NW_011501024.1:1220-66033 GCF_000495115.2 Populus euphratica | reverse complement strand
TCATTAGGGTCTGTCTTTAAAAGTTTCATTGCATATCAATTTAACCATTTGTCTATCTATAGGCGTTAACCCTTCATAAAAATATGAAAGTAATCTCTATATTTCAAAACCATGATGAGAACAAGTATTAAGTAAGTCTCGATACTGTTTAGTACTTAAAAGTGCATTTTTATCAAGGTTTTATATCATCATTTTGCACTTGAAGTATCAATAACTCATTAACTAAAGCATGTTTTATAATAACATATCTAATAATATAAGATACCTTTAATTTATGGTAAATATTCATTTTAAATGCAAGCCTATCACATAAATGAAAGGATTGACTGATCAATTTAAGAACTGAAATTGAAAGGACAAAAAGATGGCTAAACTTAGAAAAGAGATGTCGGTGGAGTCTAAACCGGAACACTATTTGGTAATTAGGTCATACCTAGAGCTGTAAATCTCGGATTTAGGTCTACTTTTATGGATGGAAAGGTAAGACATAGGCCTACAACTTTCATATAGAGCTGAAGATTTAAAAAGGTCATTTTCAAGTTCCAATTGTAGCAACAACAAAGAAGTCTGAATCTGTCCTCCAGCCCGAGTACTGTTCAATGTTTGGCCTATATATAGAGTTTTAGAAGTCCAAATAACCTCAATGTTTTACCCTAGAAAGCTGAGACAATTTCCAACAACTTTTATGTTTTCAAGTGGTTCTAAATTTGACATTATCAATGACGTTTTGGGCAAATAAGAGAAGATAAGGATTGTCACCAAGTCAATAGTTGGTCATCCACTCATCAATTAGTCATCAAATCAATAGTTTCCAATTTTGGCATGTAAAAGGAGGCATTTGCCACGCATTTAGGCATCTTGATTTCCATATTAAGATTATGCTCTTGCTTTCTCTTTTTGTATTTTTTGTAATGTTTATACTTTGCTTTCATTAATATCAAGTTTATGCTTTTCAATTCCTTTCCTTTACTTAGTTAACTTTTATCTTATTTATGTTTTTATTTTATTTATTTATTTTTCTTTCTTTCATTATGTATAGCTAAGTTTATTATGTCAAAGTGAAAAGGTTACATTAATGGTGTAAGAATAAATATAATGTAAACTCAATATGGACTTTAATGTTTGATACTAACATGTTTTGTATTTGTTATCTTGTTCACTCTTTAATACTTTGCTTGGTAAATGGTTAATCTAGATTTATGTTGTATAACACTTGGTACAACAAATGCTTGGTACTTTCATAACCCATACTGCATGGTATAACTGACACCTGAGCTATGAAAGGAACTTGATTTGATGTTAACTTGAGTTATAATCATGAATGCCTGACGAGATTTACAACTATTAGCATTAATTAAATAAGATAACTAATGTAATCATGTTAACAATTTATAATCTGATTGGAACCTCCTTTGTGTGTGGTTTCCAATTAAATAATAAGAGTTTATAATATACTTGTTTGACATACCATTAGTGGATCCTTTAACCTTGACATTTGTTGTTATCATTGTTTAATCCTTACGTTAATCTTTCATTTCAAAGTTTTCATCAACTTTTTCTTCTTCTTCTTCTTTTTATTATTAATATTATTATTACTACTAGTAGTAGTATTATTATTATTACTATTACTGTTGTTGTTGTTGTTGTTGTTACTATTGTTATTGTTTATAATTATTGTTTATAATTTGTACAATTAACCTCCTTGTGGTTCGACCCCGGTCTTGCCGGGTTATTTATTACTTCGACACTCGTGCACTTGGGAGAAGACATCAATCTTTTAGTCATGTCAAGTTTTTAGCGTCGTTGCTGGGGAGGTTAACGTATTATTTCTTTTCTCTTGTTTCTTCTTCTTTTGTTTTCTTCTTCCTTTTATTCTATTCCTACACATGCATAAGAGTGTGGTCACGTACATTAAGTGGTAGACTTTGTAGGGTATCCTTATCCTTTTCAGAAAATATGACTGAGAAGATAATCAATCACTTCATAATGAGAATAATGAGAATAACTGTGTTAGAACACTTAGAGACCACATGAATCCCATAAGAACAAGTATACCATCATACATAGTTTTTCCTCCTAATGCATCTCATTTTAATTTTAAGCCAGACATTATTCAACTTTTACCTTCATTTCATTGCCTTACCAAGTGGTGTAGGCACATTGAAAGAGATCTTTCATATTTCCTCTTAGGCCCAATTGCATATTCACCATAAACCCATAGGTCTGTTAAATGTTAATGGTTATTATGATAAGTTGTTGTCTTTTCTTGATCATACTGTGGAATAAGAATTTCTAACATGTTCTGCATGATAAATCATAATCTCTACTACTACTACTAAACAATTCATTGACCAACTATAATATTTCATTCCTGTAATTGATTCCTCCATGAGTCGCATAAATTAGTTATCTAAGGAAAATCATAAAAAGCTTAGATTGGATTTGAGTCTTCATTTGTGAATTTTTGTGTCTTTTGGTTTTATTATTGTGTTTTGTTGTATATTTGTTTAAGTGTGTTTTAGGTTTGTCACTATTTGTTATTTCAAGTGATGTCTTATATACTCTATCTTTCTACTTTAGGATATTGAGGACAATGTCTTGTTTTGGTTGAGAGGAGAGGGTAGTAGTTCACCCAAAAAAAAAATAAACTAACTGTGTTTTTCATTTCATAAAACATGTGCAAAATTATTGTTACTAGGATGACAGAGTAAAGGAGCTCTTTTGTTAAAGTGACTATTGAGATGCATCTTAGTAACCATTCTTAACAAGGTCTATTATAATACTTCTTGAAATATTCAAGTTTACAAACTCTCGCATTATTATCATTTAATTCTGCTCATATACTCATTTAACATGTATTCTTAAACCTTCATTTTCACACACACAATTTAACATATGATTGTGAGTTACACATTAGATTATTATATTATTTATGTTCTTTTGTTAAAGGTAACAACTAAGAGAAAGGGATAGTATATAATTTGTAAAAAAAAACAAAACAAATAAAAAAAATGATGATAATAAATATGTAGATAAATTTAGTTTCGTAGCCTCCCTAACCTAAGCAATTAAGCCCGAAGGGGTGTTTTAACACCTAATATCTAAAGTCAACTAACTTGGGAGCTATTGGCCTAACGCTTGTTACATAGGTTAAGGAGAAAAGCTTAAGAGAATTAAACATTGTATTATCTACGTATCAGTATCTACAACCCGAGTTACTAAGTTTGTAGGGGTGTCTCAACACTTAATGCCCTAAAATATACTGGTTTGGGAGTCATTAGCCGAAAAATCGTTACATGGGTTAAATATGTATTGTGTTTTAAGCTATATATATATATTTGAAAAAAACAAAAAAAAGAAAAAAGAAAAATCACAGCCCAAGGAAGTTAACCTTAAACATTAGAATAAGAATTTTATTTTCTTCCAAGTAAAGACCCATAACTATGCGTTGATATATTGAGCACAAAAGAAAGGTTTATTAATATCTTGTTTAAGAGGTATTAAGCAGATATATAAATTTAATGAGAGCTTGTTTATCTAGATAGATTAATGGGAGTTGAATGATGAATACCTTACTTTGTGGAATTTGCAAATTGTTTTTCTATTTTAAAGCTTTGATTACTAGGGACTAGTAATAAGCTAGTTGGGAGAATGTTTAGTACTTAAAAGTGTATTTTTATCAATGTTTTATATCATCATTTTGTACTTGAAGTATCAATAACTCCTTAATTAAAGCATGTTTCATAATAACATATCTAATAATATAAGATACCTTTAATTTATGGTAAATATTCATTTTAAATGCAGGTCTATCACATAAATAAAAGGATTGATTGATGAATTTAAGAAATGAAATTGAAAGGGCAAAGAGATAGCCAAACTTAGAAGAGAAATGCTGGTGTAGTATAAACCGGAACACTGTTCCGTAATTAGGTCATACCTGGAGCTGTAGATCTCAGATTTAGGTCTACTTTATATGGATGGAAAGGTAAGATATAGACCTACAACTTTCATATTGAGCCCAAGATTTAAAAAGGTCATTTTCAAGTTCAAATTATACCAACAACAAAGAAGTATGAATCTATCCTCCAATTCGAGCATTGTTCAGTGGTTGGCCCATATCAGGAGTTTAGAAGTCCAAATGACCTCAATTTCTTACCCTAGAAAGCTGAGATAATTTTCTACAACTTTTAATTTTTTCAAGTGGTTCCAATTTTGATGTTATCAATGATGTTTTAGGCAAACAAGAGAAGATAAAGATTGTCGCCAAGTCAAGAGTTGGTCACCCACTTATCAATTAGTCATCAAATTAATAGTTCCTAATTTTGGCCTATAAAAAAAGGCATTTGTGATGCATTTAGGCGTCTTGGTCTCCAGATCAAGATCACACTTTTGGTTTCTCTCTTTGTATTTTTTGTATTGCTTATGTTTTACTTTCATTAATATCAAACTTATGTCTTTCAATTCCTTTCCTTTACTTAGTTGACTTTTATCTTATTTTGGTTCTTATTTTGGTTTTTTTTCATTATGTTTAGCTAAGTTTATTATGTCAAGGTGAAAAGGTTACACTAATGGTGTAAGAATAAGTATAATGTAAACTCAATATGGACTTTAATGTTTGATACTAACATGTTTTGTATTTATTATCTTGTTCACTCTTTAATGCTTTACTTGTTAAATGGTTAATCTAGATTTATGTTGTATAACACTTGGTACAACAAATGCTTGGCACTTTCATAGCCCATACTGCATGGTATGACCGACACTTGAGCTATGAAAGGAACTTGATTTGCTGTTAACATAAGTTATAATCATGAATGCCTAACGAGATTTACAACTATTAGCATTAATCAAATAAGATAACTAATGTAATCATATTAACAATTTATAATCTGATTGGAACCTCCTTTGTGTGTGGTTTCCAATTGAATACTAGGAGTTTATACTATACTTTTTTTGACATACCATTAGTAGATCCTCTAACCTTGACATTTGTTGTTATCATTGTTTAATCCTTACGTTAATCTTCCATCTCAAAGTTCTCATCAACTTCTTCTTCTCCTTCTTCTTTTTTATTATTAATATTATTACCACTACTACTACTAGTATTATTATTATTACTATTACTATTATTATTGTTGTTGTTGTTGTTGTTGTTGTTGTTACTATTGTTGTTGTTTATAATTTATACAATTAACCTCCCTATGGTTCGACCCCAGTCTTGTCGGGTTATTTATTACTTCAACACTCCTGCACTTAGGAGAACACATCAATCTTTTAGTCATGTCAGATACCTATCCCAATATTGGTAAAATGTTTCTTTTGGTTTTTTAATGAAAGTGTTGATTTGTCTTTTGAAAATGTTTGTTCTATGAAAAAAACTTCTTTAAAAAGTGTTGTTACATTTCATCCCAAACACGAATAGAACTTGGTCTCAAATTTTATAGGTCATGCTTTAGCTTTATCTTTTAATGAAGAACAAAAAAGCTTTAATCTAATTATGTTCATGCTACAATTTAAGTTATTATAGTGTTACAGACCTCCTCAAATTCCCTTATATGCAAGTATGAATTTCTAAATCTCAGCCATGAAAAGAAGATAAAAGTTGAATAGTGTCTGGCTTAAAATCAAAATGAAATACATCAAGAGGAAAAACTATGCATGAGGATGCACTTGTTCTTGTGGAATTCATATGGTCTCTAAGTGTTCTGACACGATTATTCTAATTATTCTCGTTATGAAGCGACTGGTTATCTTTTTTGACCATATTTTTTGAAAATAATAATGATACCCTACAAAGTCTACTACTTAATGTACGTGACCAAACTCTTATGCATGTGTAGGAAGAGAAAAAAAAAACAAAACAAAATAAACGAAGTTAGATACAATAAAATAGAAAAGAGAAAATAATATAAATACTATAATTTATATAAGAATTTACCTCCCCGGCAACGATGTAAAAAACTTGACACGACTAAAAGATTAATGTCTTCTCTCAAGTATAGGAGTGTTGAAGTAATAAATAACCCAACAAGACCGAAGTCGAACCACAAGGAGGTTGACTACAACAACAACAACAACAACAACAACAACAACAATAATAATAATAATAAGTTAAAAAGAACTTTGAGATGTAAAATTAATGTGAAGATTAAACAATAAAAACAAATGTCACAGTTAGAGGATCTACTAATGGTATTTCAAACAAGTATAGTATAAACTCTTTTTATTACTCAACTAGAAACTACACACAAAAGAGGTTTCAATCGGATTATAAATGGTTAACATGATTACAATAATTATTTTATTCAAATAATGCTAATACTTGTAAATGTTGTCAGGTATTCAAAATTATAACTTATATTAACAAAAAAATCAAGTTTCTTTCATAGCACAAGTGTTAGTTACACCATATGGTTAGGCTATAAAAGTGTCAAGTATTTGTTGTACCAAGTATTATACAACATAAATCTAGATTAACCATTTAATAAGAAAAGTATTAAAAGTAAACAAGATAACAAATACAAAACATGTTAGTATCAAACATTAAGGTTCATATTGAGTTTATATTATACTTATTCTAATATCATTAGTGTAGCCTGATTGTGCATCAAGAGTGTCATTAAGTCTCTTATTTTACTTATGTATTTATTGTTTTTATTTGGTTGTTTTTATAATAATTGATGTGTTTTTTAGTAATGAAGTTTGTTTTAATGTTTCGATAGGTTTTTGGAGCTTAAATGAATTAATTCACAAAATTCAACGTCGGAATTCAGAACAAAGAATTGAAGAGACATTTAGTTGAAGATTGAAGCAAATCTTGGTTCAAATAAGTGCTCCAAATTTGTCCCAAAAATCAATTCTATTCTAATTCTAGAAAAGAATATCATATGATTTATTTCAAGCCCAAACTTGCCTTATGTTGTGTGCAAACTTCAACCATTAAACACTCAAGGTTTCAATGTCAATCTTAGCCCAAATAATAAGTACATTTGTATACTTATTTGATGCTCAAATTCAGCCCAAATTCAGCCCCAAATCAGCCCTAAATCAACCCCAAATCAACCTTCAAATCAACCCAAACACAATCCATGATCTTACATGTCCACACAACAAATAACAATTGATTTATTTTGGGCAATCCATTGATCCAAGAAGGCAAGCACATGGATGGAAAGCTGGAGGGGATATTTTAACATTATTTTGGGTCAAAAAGAAGAAGGAGACACCTCATAAATGAGGAAGAAAAACGTGCACCAAAGTAGTTGTAAAGCTGTCTTGATTTGATTTTTCAGAACACCTTTCGGTGTTTTGCCCATAACTTTTGACTCAGGTGTCCAAATGAGCTGTTCTTTAATGATCTGGAAAGGTGACAGAATTGCCTATAAATATGTCTCTAATAGACTTCTCCAAACAAAGCTGCTAAGAGGGTCGAATTGCTGTCCAAAGTTAGAATCAGATTTGTGTCCGAATTTTTTCTGAAATTGTATTGTGTTCTTCTTTATAGATTTCGGTTCTTTAGTTTGTAAAACTTATTTTTTCAGTTGGATTCAAGTTCTTTCATGTTTATTGAAGTGTTCTTATATATAATCATGGTTGGCTAAACTCTTTCTTGGATCCAAATCAAGGATAATGGTGATTGAGGTGAGTTCTTTAGGATATGAATGAATCTTAATGTTTATCTTCTTATTTTCTTCATGAATGATTTATTATTGTAAAGAAATTTTAGAAATCATTTAGGTAATGTTATAATCTTGAATTTTTATGCACAAACTTTAGTTTTGGTATAGAGATTGCTTGATTCAATGTCTTACTTAATATGAAAGTACTTGTTCATTCTTAAGCAATAATCAATCTTCATCTTTCTAATCTTCATTGTAATATCTTTCGATCTAATATCACCATCGTTGAGATTAGGTTGAGTTATCTTATATATGTTGAAGAAATCACCAATACATCACCATTAAAATTGATTTGGACCAAGACTTACTTTTCTTGTCATTTAAAATCTATTTACATTTTTTTTATCTTTGAAAACAAATCCATCAATTATTTTCAACCAAGTTATTGTTAATTTAATTTCTCTTGAGTTTTTTTTTTTGTTACTTAGCTTAATTTCCAGATCTAGCTCTCTGTGGATATGACCTCGATCTTACCGAGTTAATTGCTACATCGCACACTCGTGCACTTGCGAGTTAAAACAAGCCGATCATAAAAAGCGGTCAAGCAATTTTGGCGCCGTTGCCGGGAGCTAGCAAGAAAAGGTAACAAATTTAGATTTGATTATTGGAAAACTAAAAAAAATCATATAAAAAAAATTAAATTGGCTGGGTTTTACCGCCTCAAAAAAAATTAAAAAACAAATCAAGTGGCTGGTTTTACCGCCTAAAAAAAAATTTGACCTTAACGTTTTGGATATTGGACTGTGGACTGGACTATTAATTGTTGGATTTTGGTTGGTTCAACCATTTTTCTTTTATTGTCTATTCTTATTAGTTGCTAATATTTTTCTTGTTTATTTCATTTTATTTGGTTGATATTGTTTTTATTTATTGTCTAAAGTGTTTGGCCGGTATTACCGCCTCTTGTTTATTCATGCTTGTTATAATTATCTTTTAATGTTTATTGTTGTTATTTTTCTTATATTTATTGTCTAAAGTGCTTGGTCGGTATTACCGCCTCTTGTTTATTTCCTTTTTATTTTGTTGTTTTATTGTTGTTATTTTTTCTTATATTTATTGTCTAAAGTGCTTGGCCGGTATCACCGCCTTTTTATTCAAGCTTCTTATAATTATCTTTTAATGTTTATTGTTGTTAATAGTGCTTATTAATTGGAGAGTGAATTTCTTAATTTGTTGTATTTTTATTTTTGAGCTATTACTTTTATTTGCAATTTTTTTTTCTTTTCTTTCCTTTCTTTTCATATTCATATAATTGTTATATTATTATTATTATTATTATTATTATTATTATTATTATTATTATTATTATTATTTTATCATGGCTAATGTTGAAGATGTAGAGGGTGAAGGGAGTGTTCAAGGTAATGGACCTCCACAATTCAATGATCAACCTAATTTTCGAACTCTTAGAGAGTATCTTCACCCGGCTAGACAAAGTACACCTTCGTGTATTATCTTACCTCTTAACCAACAAGCTTTCAATTTGAAACCGGGCATGATTCAACTTCTTCCCACATTTCATGGTATGGATTCTGAAAATCCATACATACACATTAAAGACTTTGAAGAGGTATGTAATACTTTTATTGATAGAACATGCACAGAGGAAACCATTCGGCTTAAATTGTTCCCATTCTCTCTAAAGGATAAAGCCAAGATTTGGCTAAACTCCTTGCGTCCTAGGTCTATAGGTACATGGAGAGAAATGCAAGCTGAATTTTTGAAAAAAATACTTCCCCACTCATAGGACAGCAGCTTTACAACGTCAAATGATGAATTTTTCTTGTAGTCCAAATGAGTCATTTCACCAAGCTTGGGAAAGGTTCAAAGACTTGTTAAATGCATGCCCTCATCATGGTTTTGAGATGTGGAGGTTAGTGAGTTTCTTTTATGACTCTCTTACCGCAGATTTTAAAAAGCTAGTGTCAACCATGTGTAATGGTGAGTTTTATGACAAAGAACCAAGTGAGGCCTTTGATTTTTTTGATCAATTGGCTGAAAACACAAAGCAATGGGAGACTTCTCTCCCAGTTCATGTTGAGTCTAGAAACACCATTTCTCATTCAAGTGGGAAGTTTCAATTGAAAGAGACTGATGACCTCAATGCTAGATTAGCCTCATTGGCTAGGAAAGTAGAGTCTCTTGAGATTAAAAAAGTGCATGTCATAAGTGAACAACAAGAGGAAAGTTGTGTTGTTTGTGAGAGCAAAGGGCATAGGACAACTGAGTGTCCTACCATTCCAGCCTTCAAGGAAGTGCTATATGGCCAAACTTCTGATTCAAGTAATGTTAGAAAGCCATTTCCAAACCAAGTAGGCAATCCCTACTCTGAGACCTACAATCCTGGATGGAGGAACCACCCAAATTTTGGATGGAGAAATGAGGGCTCTTCAGTACCTCAAACATTTCAACCTCCACCCCAACCATTTCATGCTCCCACACATAACACATACCAACCACCTCATAAGAGATCCTTAGAGGATACTCTTTAACAATTCATGCAAACACAAGGAGGAATCAACAACCAAGTTTACAAATTCCAAGACCAGACCAATAGGACCTTAGATGACATTCGAAGTCAACTAACTAAGTTGACTCAATCACTAAGCATTCAAGAGAAGGGAAAAATCCCAGCTCAACCAATGCCCAATCCTAGAGGTCAGGTACACATGAGTGAATCCTCACCTAGTGAACCTTCAAACCATGAACAAGTCCAAGCCATCACTACCCTTAGAAGTGGAAAGATTGTTGACAAAGGTGTAGGTTTTAGGATTCCTAAAGGTATTGTAGAGGAGAAATCTAGGGAAAGTGAAGAGAGAATCAAAACACAAGTGACAAATGAGAGTTTGAGTGACAAAGAAGGTGAGATAAATGAGAAAGAGATGAGTGAGAAAGGAGATGATTCAAGAAAAATTGGAGTCAAAATGAGTGATTTAGAATTTGTTCCTAGAGCACCATTTCCACAAAGGTTAGGGAAACCTAAACAAGATCTTATGAACTCAGAAATCTATGAATTGTTCAAACAAGTGAAAGTCAATATTCCACTCCTTGATGCAATTAAACAAGTTCCATCTTATGCAAAGTTTCTTAAGGATTTATGCACAGTCAAAAGGAGATTGAATGTGAAAGAAAGAGCTTTTCTAACTGAACATGCTAGTGCTATCATCCAGTTTAAGACCCCTCCCAAATACAAAGATCCTGGTTGTCCTACCATTTCATGCATTATTGGAAGTCATAAGATAGATCAAGCTTTGTTGGATTTAGGAGCAAGTGTGAATTTAATACCATACACTGTTTACGAACAATTAGGTTTAGGAGAAATCAAGCCTACTCGAATCACCCTTCAATTAGCTGATAGGTCAATCAAGATTCCTAGGGGTATCGTTGAGGATGTGTTGGTCCAAGTAGATAAATTCTACTTTCCTGTTGATTTTGTAGTGTTAGACACCGCACCAATTCAAGGTTCTAATGCCCCCATCCCAGTCATCTTAGGGAGACCTTTCCTAGCTACATCCAATGCCTTAATTAACTGTAGGAATGGGGTGATGAAATTGTCTTTTGGGAATATAACTGTGGAGATGAACATATTCAATGTCTCCAAACAAATCGGGGAACATGAGGACATTAGAGAGGTAGATTTCATCCAAACAGTTTGTCAAGAACACTTTGAGAGAGTGTGGATCAAGGATCCATTGGAGAGAACTTTAATTCATGATGAAAGATTTTATTCTTTGGAATGTGTTGATGAGGAGGTAAGAGAACTCGAGACTTATCTAGATCCAATGCCTATTATGTCAATAGGTCAATGGACCCCATCATTTGAGCCTTTGATTTCACCCCAAGTGAAAGTTGAGGAATCTCTTGTCCAGCCTGATAAACTAGAAAGGAAGCCTTTACCGAGTGATCTTAAGTATGCATTTCTAGGGGAAGATGAATCATATCCTATTGTGATCTCATCAAAACTTAGCATAGAGCAAGAACACAAACTTTTGAGAGTGGTGAGAAAACACAAGAAAGCAATTGGGTGGAAAATTACTGACTTGAAAGGAATTAGCCCTCTTTTATGTACACATAGAATCTATGTTGAAGAAGAGGCTAAATCTGTGAGGCAAATGCAAAGACGATTGAACCCAAACATGAAGGAAGTAGTGAGAGGTGAAGTGCTTAAGCTACTTGATGCAGGTATCATTTACCCTATTGCAAACTCAAAATGGGTTAGTCCAACCCAAGTTGTCCCAAAAAAAATCTGGAGTCACGGTAGTGAAGAATGAAAATAATGAGCTGGTACCAACTAGAATCCAAACTGGATGGCGTATGTGCATTGATTATCGTAAATTGAACATGGTGACTAGGAAGGACCATTTTCCACTTCCATTTTTAGACCAAGTGCTTGAAAGAGTAGCTGGAAGAGCTTTCTATTGTTTTCTGGATGGATACTCAGGTTACAACCAAATTGAGATTTCTTTAGAAGACCAAGAAAAAACCACTTTCACTTGTCCTTTTGGTACTTATGCTTATAGAAGAATGCCATTTGGTTTGTGTAATGCACCAGCCACTTTTCAAAGGTGTATGATGAGTATCTTTAGTGACATGGTGGAAAATTTTTTGGAAGTTTTTATGGATGATTTTTCAGTTTATGGGGATTCTTACGAGTTGTGTCTAATGAATCTAGAAAAAGTTCTTGAAAGGTGTGAAGAGAGCAATCTTGTACTCAATTGGGAGAAGTGTCATTTTATGGTGACACATGGCATTGTTTTAGGTCACATTGTCTCTTCAAAAGGGATAGAGGTAGATAAGTCAAAAGTGGAAGTCATTCAAAAATTAACTACCCCTAAGACTGTGAAAGATGTGAGATCTTTTTTAGGACATGCTGGTTTTTATCGAAGATTCATTCATTCTTTTAGTACCATTGCCAAACCATTGTGTAACTTGTGGTTTTCACCTTGACATAATAAACTTAACTAAACATAATAAAAGAGAGAAACCTAAATAAACAAGATAAGAACATAAATAAGATAAAAGTTAACTAAGTAAAGGAAAGGAAATGAGAAGCATAAACAAGAGATTAATATAAGCAAAACTTAAGCATTACAATAAAAAGAGAACAAGAACATGATCTTGATCTGAAAACCACGATGCCTAGATGCATGGCAAATGCCTCCTTTTATAGGCTAAAATTTGAAACTATTAATTTAATGACTAATTGTTGAGTGGGTGGCCAACTCTTGACTTGGTGACAATCTTTATCTTTTTATCTGAATAAAATATCATTACTAACATCAGAATTCGAACAGACTTGAATCATGAAAGTTTTAGGAAATTGTCTCAGCTTTCTAATAAAAAAACAATAAGGCATTTGGATTTCTAGAACTCAAGATACGGGTTGAACACTATATAGTGTCTGGGTTGCAAGAAAGATTCAGACTGCTCAACTGTTGCTAAGATTTGGACTTCCAAACAGTAGAATTGAGTCTTGCATCCTCATGAATTTTTTAGACCTATGCCTTAGCTTTCTAGCCATATAAACCAAATTTAAATCCAAGATACAGCTCTAGATATGACATAATGACTAAATAGTGTTCCAGTTTGGACCAAACTAGCATCACTTTTCTAAGCTTCACCCTTTCTTTGTTTTTTCAATTTCAATAGTTGAACTCATCAATCAATCCTTTAATTTATGTGATAGGCCTGTATTTAAAGCGAACATTTACTATAAATTAAAGGTATCTTATAATATCAAACTTGTTATTATAAAACATGTTTTAGTTAAAGAGTTATTGATACTGCAAGTGCAAAATGCTGATATAAAATCATGATAAAAATGCATTTTTTAAGTACTAATCAAATGGTTAATTGAAATTCATTACTAAAGATAACAACACCTAAATTGAGTTTATTTTGGCTGCCAAAACAAATTTATCATGATAGTAAAATGCCTAAAAAATATAGTTGATTTTATGTTAGGATGATAGATAGGTCTTTACCTTTCATATGAGTTCTTCTTTTATTATAAGTCTAAAGATTGGTATTTAGGTTAGTTTGATCCTTTTATAATAGTATTTCTATTTGTATTTGTTTCAATATTATAAACATTATTTCCCATGATTGTGATATTAAAAAAATAGTATTGTTCATAATTGTATTAGGTAATTGAATATACAATTCCTAAAAATAATTATCTTTCAATTTTTCCTCCCTCCAAAGAACATTCTTAGTAAAGTAAGGTTGATTTTCTATAAAACAAACATCCATACTTCTATAATTTTTCCTTGTTTAAGGATTTTAACATTTGAATCATCTTTTGTTTTAGTTGTTTCTAATGAAATCATATTTTTCAACACTAGGTTTAAGTTTAGATTAAAATTTATTTGGTATGTGAACAAAGATTATGCAACCAAATACTTTTTTAACAAATTAGATTATATTGTGTGTTAGAAAAGATTTTTTTCAGCAATCTAATAGTGTAAGAAATTTCAACACTCGAGTAGGCATCTTGTTAATGAAATAGGATGATGTCAAAACAACTTCACCTTATAATTATTTTGGAATATTCATAGAAAAGATTATGGCATGAGCCATTTAAGTAAATATTTTTTATTCTCATCAATTCCATTTTACTAAGAAGAGGTTCAACATGTAGACCGATGTTCAATCCCTTTTACTTTAAAATAATTTATCAAATACTCATTAAAGTATTATGTTCCATTATCAGAATGAACTATGTTAACCCTTATCTAATATTTATTTCTATCATTTGGTAAAAATCTTTAAATAATATTACAACCTCAGATTTTTCCCTCAGCAAATAAACCTAATATAATCTTATATGTTCACTATAAATATGATAGGTCATTTTATTTAGATATAATAATGATTTTTATAAGCTCCACACATTAAATGAATTAAATAAAATGATTTTAAAGCACAATAGGATTTTGAAGGATATTTAGCATGATAGCTTTTTTGAAAAATGACAACTTTCACATTGAAAAGCTAAACAACTCAAGAAATAAATAATTAAAAAGAGAAAGCTAGGATGTCCTAATCTTAAATTCCAAAGCATTATTTGTTCATGAATAGTTATTGAACTTATACTACTAAAGTGTCATGAGTTGTCTTCAAGGTAGTATAGACCATATATCATTCTGACATTAGCAATTATCATCCCCTCTTTTTGAAAAGGGATTCATCTATGAATCGTATGAATCGTCATCTACATCAAATAAAAAAAAAATCTAAAACATTGAAAATAACACTAAAACCAAGTTCACCTAGTAGATTTACTTTATAGGTATTATTATTATTATTTCAAGAATATGGAATGGTCTGTTTTTTATTGAAATCAACTTAGGTTTTGTTTGTTTAGGAAACTTCTTTCCATTTCATATTCATTAGTGCTTATGATGATGCCACTATTTCTCCATTAATCCTTACAACAAGTGAAGATATCAAGACATACTAAGATTATCATCGAGGATATTAAAATTAGTTTTGCAAAAGGCCAATATGATAAGGATGATTTTCTTGAATTGGCCTAAATTTCTATAGGTTTGGTTTGATTAATGATAATTTTTCAAGAAATTTTGACCTAGTTCATCCCCATAATCTCAATACAAAATTTAAGAATAAAAATCATGCATACTCAATCTAGTGTGTCACATTCATTTATGCATTTTATTTATTTATTTTATACATATGTCAAATAAGTGTAAAAAGAACTATGGGTTGTCATGTGAAAGTTCAACTTCCCCTTAAAGTTCATAACAGTAAATCTAGAAAGAGATAAATGGAGAATAAAAAGAAATCACACCTAAAACAAAACAACTAAAAAGAGGTAGAGTTTGAAATTAAAGGTTGCTAGATTCATTAGCTTACTTGAACAAGTGCTACAAGTTATACCATTAGAGGAAGGGACCTTCAATTAAGGACAAATTCAAACAAGATTGCCACTTTACCCTAATACGTAGCTAGTGCCATAAATGTCATTAAGGCTATTTGTTTTTATCCCGCCAAAACATGAGGCATTAGACACTTTTTTAGAGTTCTAATAGACAATGTATTCCCCATTCATGAGTGTGTCGTAAGCACCACAAACGTGGATTGTCATAACTGTTGACCTCACCACTAAAGAAAAGAGAGTTATAATGGAAAAAGGCTAGACTCTATAAAGTTATCTACAATGAAAAAAAAACTTTAAGTGATAAAAATTATGATGACTCTATAGACATTATTATCCAAGACTGGAACTTTTAAGGTGTTGGCTTTAATGGTGAGAGTACATGAAAAAAGACTTTTTTTTTCTTGAACTTATTAGTTTGAATATAAAGCATATACTTAAAACTCAGTCAAGAATATAAACACAATATAATCTTAATTTTTAGAAATTGCTCTAAAAATATATTCTAAAAATTGTAAAACTATTCATAATCTAAAGAATGATCATTTGTCATCCTTCAATTCTTATACAAGGTTGATAAGAAAGGGAGAAATTAATGCAATAATCCTTTATTTTGTCATGTTTAAAAATCAAGTATTGCTAATCGTCAAAAAATGGGTTCCATATCATTTTATTGATTTTTTACTTTATATAGTAAGATATTAGATAAGTGGCTTGCGTTACAACTTCTAGGTTGTAGGAGACTTTTGGCAATGAGTAAGTTAGTTTTGAAATTATTGCACATGTGCGGCGTGGTGGTGATCAATCCATTCTCAGGTATTGTATTTATTTGGAAAATATAGAGAGATAAGAAATTTTTATCTTTTATTAGTGAAAAACTGGAATGGGAGTCGCCACCTAGTATTTTGGTTCTAGGAACCCTTTTCAAAGATCAAGCACGAGGACTGGTTGCATAGAGGAAAGATATTAGCATCCAAAAAATGTTCTACTTAAAGTAAACTGCTTTGTTTAATTGTCTAATAAAAAAAACTAAGGCCTTGTTGTTTTTTCTAATTGTTGATCCATCTATGGTTTAAAAAAACTCTTCAATGATAAGGAGGTCCTTATCTTACCCGGTAAAATCAAACCATTTTAACGTCAATAAAAAAAAACTACCTTTTTAATATCAAGAATATGTCTTATGTATAAACTTATAATCCTTAATATTAAAAAGAAAACAAAATGAGTTTTTTAGAATTTTTGAAATATTGGTCTAGTTCTCATAACTTTCATAATCTGGTTGTTCAAGTCAAAATGCATGCGAAAATATATTTTTTGTAATTTTCTTTATATGACAATACAATATGATTTTTTTTTAAAGACTTGGTCGTATGCATGAAAACAAGATATTTTTTTGTTTTATAATTTTTTAAAATATTTTAATGAAAACCAGGTATTTTAATATTAAATTTGTATCTTTAAGGTATAAAAATACAAACCAATATTAATCAAAATGGATAGAAAAACACCCAAGAAAATCAAAAAATTTCAAAGATATTTTTTGGAACTTTTTTTTAACTAAGTCAAACTTGGTCTACTCATTTTAGGCTAGGCTGGATAGTGAATAATGGAGCACTCTCCACTATTCACGTGCAACGTGAATAGTGGAGACGGGGAGCAAATGAAGAAGGAAGAAGAGAAGGGCAAGGGGGAAACAGGTCGAGTGGTTCCTCTTAGCGGTGTTATTGGTGGCGATGGTGGTCACATTGCAATGGGTTCTTCTTCTTTTCTCTTCTATTTCTCCCGGTTTCTTCTACTCTATTCGTCTCTTATTTTCTCTTTGTTCCACTATCTATTCTTGGCAATGTTCTTCCCTCTAACGGTGGTGTTGCTTCCAATGATGGAGAGAGAGAGAGAGAGAGACTAGAAAGAGAAAGGTTACTATTCTCCTCCTATGTTCTTTTGTTTTTCTAGTCTTTCCTTATATTCTCTCGTCACCTCCTATCCTCATCTATCCTCAATGACGTTTTGGGCAGACAAGAGAAGATAAGGATTATCACCAAGTCAAAAGTTGGCCACCCACTTATCAATTAGTCATCAAATCAATAGTTCCCAATTTTGGCCTATAAAAGGAGACATTTGCCATGCATTTAGGCATCTTGGTGTTCAGATCAAGATCATGCTCTTCCTTTCTCTCTTTGTATTTTTTATGCTTTGTTTTCATTAATATTAAGTTTATGCCTTTCATTTCCTTTCCTTTACTTAGTTAACTTTTATGTTCTTATTTTGTTTATCTATTTTGCTTTCTTTCATTATGTCTAGCTAAGTTAGTTATGTCAAGGTGAAAAGGTTACACTAATGGTGTAAGAATAAGTATAATGTAAACTTAATATGGACCTTAATGTTTGATACTAACATGTTTTATATTTGTTATCTTGTTCACTCTTTAATACTTTGCTTGTTAAATGACTAATCTTGATTTATGTTGTATAACACTTGGTACAACAAATGCTTGGCACTTTCATAGCCCATAATGTATGGTATAACCGACACCTGAGCTATGAAAGGAACTTGATTTATTGTTAACATAAGTTATAATCATGAATGCTTGACGAGATTTACAAGTATTAGCATTAATTGAATAAGATGACTAATGTAATCATGTTAACAATATATAATCTGATTGGAACCTCCTTTGTGTGTGGTTTCCAATTCAATAATAAGAGTTTATACTATACTTGTTTGATATACCATTAGTGGAATCAATCTTTTCGTCGTGTCAACAACGTTGTTTCAATTTTTTTTTTAAGAAAAGAAAATGAATTTGGGAATGACTAAAAAATTGGTTATGACAGAAACCTTCCAACCTGATCACTTATCTAACAAGGGAATGAAACTATTTAAGAGGTTCCTTGAACTAACACAATCGACCTATTAGGTTTTTTTTAAAAAAAACCAAATGAATAGTGTAGATTTGGTTTAAAGACAACCGTAATAGATCCACTGAGTTCAACAATTTTGTTATTTCTAAGACTATTTTTTGTTTAACTCCATTAAAAAAGAGAGTAAAATAGTAAAGATCAAATTTTAAAGGATGAGATTGTAAAAAAAACTATATATATATATAGAAAAAATCATAGTTATAATCTTGGATCGACCTGACAAATTGACCTAAGACTCGAACAATTAGGGCATTAACCGATCTGGGTTGAAGAAAATATGAAAAGAGGGATTGACCCGGGTTGATCTGGTCAACCTAGCAAAACATGCTTAATAACTCGTTGACATTATTTTTTGAAAAAATTATTTTTTTATTCAAAATGACTTTATTTTGATATCTTTTTTTTAAAAAAAAAATGATAAACTCGGGGACTTAGATTGGCCCAGTTCAACCTCTTAGTCAAGTCTAATATCTTTTGAAAAAATCAAATAAAAAAAAAACAAAATGGTTAGGTGTGTGGACCTAGAGCAAACCCACTCGCCTTCCTCTTATAATTTTTTCTTTTTAGTTAGGGCAGATGTCATGTCACCCTATCTATTTTTTAAGAAAAAAATAACATAAACAATATGTCACCCACTAAATAAACACATTTTATGCTCTTAAATTAGCATTTAATTGGTTTGAAAACAAAAAGTCCACCCAAACAAAAATAAAATAAAATCCTGAAGTACTATTTTAAACAAGAAAAAAGAAAAACAAAAAACCTAAATAAAATTCTCATTATCTATTGAAATTTGTTATAATCAAGAACGACTTGTTTCATTGTCAAAAAATAGATATTTATCAATTTCTTCTTTATCCACTGTAATTCAATGAATATCTTCTTTCTAAAACATAAGAATTAAAATACTAGAAAAATAAAATTTTGAATCAAATCATTTAATCTCCAAACTTTTTAATTAATAAAAAATAACCGTTGCCAAAACATGAGAAAATTTATGAAAATATTGACATGATTGTTTTCTTTAAGAAAAGAGCTTATAATTGTTTTATGATTGTTTTTTGAGACAATTTTAGTCTCTTTATTTTTTTTATTTATAAACAATAAAATTATATTATTTTTTATTAAATTGAACACCAAGACAATTGCGAAATTGCGAAATGGTTGTTTTTAGAATAGATTAATTGCATATAAAATAAAACCAAAACATACTATCAACTCCAAATTTGAAAGAACAAAAAAAGCTTCTTATTGCTCATTACTTTCAATTTTCGTCCTTTTTCCATTAATTTCATATAAACAATGAAATTAATTTTTCTTTTAATGAAATTAAGTACCAACTCTATGTCAAGATGGTTTTAAAAAACAATGATAATCATCTAAAACACAAATTAAATAAATAATCATTGCAAAACTCTAATTAACACAACATCACATCATAAACTTCAAAAAAAAAAATCAATAACAAAAAAGGGGTCAAATCTCATAAAAATAAAATTATAGCAGCTCACTAATGCACGGTGAAGAGCTGGATTCTTTTTTCCCCTTGTGGGGGGAGGAGTTCATTGAAAGAGTGGTAGAAGAGATCAGGTCATCTACGAGCATTAAAAATAAAATAAAAAAGGAAGGGCCAAAACTGCTAAACTGGTAGTGAAACTAGGGATAAGAGGGGCAACTAAAGCTGTATCAATTCTGGGATGAGCTTTAAAAGAAATGAAAGCTCCATCTGTGAGAATTGAGGCTTTGATTTTACTTCCATTTCTCCATCCCCTTCCGCTAGACTCTCTGCTTCTCCCATCTCAGATGGCTTTATCAAATCAGATACCGCTTCAGTAATTTCTTGAACCAGATCAACTATCACTCCATCTATACCCATTAAATGTTGCATGTAAACAGCTTCTGATACATTACTGCAAAACAAGAAAACAGAGTCAGCACCTTGAAAATTGACATTTGGTTGTGTTTTTTAGCAGACAGGGCCATGCTTGCTGACATTGTTTGACCAAGCATGGCCATGTCCAAAACATATTATTATTATTATTATTTATCAGAAACATGTGTGTAAGAGAAAATAAAGTCCTAAGATTCAAACACTCACTTCAGTTTTCCGTAAGTTAGAAGAGAAAGGTTCGCATCCTTGATCTTGTTCACTGCCCCAGGATTTCTAAAAACCCCTTTGACCTCCGATACAATCCCCTGCAAACCACCCTCCAAGCACACCTTTATAGCCTCCTCCAAGGAATTTCTCCTTACATCATAGAAAATCTCAGTACCCCCATTTGTCAAAAAGTAAACCTGTAATGCAATCGATAACAATCATCAATGCAAGATAAAGGATGCCATGCTTACTTACGAACACGAACACAAAAGTGAATGATCAAAGTTTACAACTTACAGGGAAGGTGCTCTGCATTTTTCTGACAAGCAGTGCCGCATCAGGTTGGAATGATGAGAAAAAAACAGGCCTATCCTTACCATGATCAAATACCACCTAAACCACAAAATTAACTCACCAATTAAGAAAACTCTCATAGTATACATGCTTGAACCAGCACGCATTATTTGTTTTAAGCTAAAAAAAGCAGTCTTGATCAAGAAAATATCATCTATATGCACCTGCAAGATGGCTTGAAGAACACGAATGAGATAATCTTGCTGGTAGACAATGTGGTCATCAAATTTTAATTCAATGTTAAAGCCAAGTGAGGGCTCCACTTGTTGAAATGCATCTTGCAAGGTGCATAAGGAGTCATCGTTCTCTACATTCCATTCCAGTATTTTTCCTTCTTTAGTTTTCCTGAGTAAAGATTTGCCAGCCCTTCCTTCTTTCTGGGGTCCGAAGCATAGGAATTCAGATAGGCAAAGTTCTGTCACCCTCTTCTCAAAAATAGTGCCCTGAATTTACAAATAAGATCATATCCATGAGTTTAATTAGCTAAAAACATTTTGTTTCTAAACAATGAAGCCGAAAATAGAGAGTCCAAAAGGATCAAAGACGCTTACATTATCTTCAGAGAGGATGAAGGTGTCATGGAAAATGACTGGGCAGTCATCTTTTGTCACCTACAAAAACGACAGTTCGTTTTTTTCACTTTTTCTTGTCTTTGCCTCATTCAGCTCCATACTTTTATTTTCAATTCTATTTCTATTTTATTTCTTCAGAAACAAAAAATCATACCCATCAAAAATAAACACAATCAGTTCAATATCCTCCCATCATAAAACTAAAAACTGAGAGAAAAGGAAATAACAAAAGATTAAGAGATCAGTAGAAATTGCATTTAAAACAATATTTTTTTATTTTTTAAAATTTATTTTTAATATAAAAATATCAAAACAGGCTAAAAATATTTTTAAAAAATTATTTTTTTCCTTAAAAAAAAAATCTTCCACAAATAGCGTTTTCGCTGCCAAACGGTATGCGGCGTCCAACAACCAACAAGTCAACAACGTCAAAGAAACAACACCCAGTTTGGCAGATTCAAGTTCCAAATATCTCAAAATCAAAGAGTAAGTCCCAACAAACATTAAAAACAAGATTTTTATTTATATTTCAGTCTAGAACAAACTAAGAAGAGAAAAGGATATAAAGAAGTAATTATACCTGAACATCAAATTCGATGAAATCAATGGGGTGTTTGGCAGCGCTATTAAAAGACATAATGGAGTTCTCTTTAATCTCTTTCATCCTACCATCTGTTGATTGCAATACATTCATTCCATTCCCTCTATGTCCAGCCACCATAAACTTTGGCATCTTGAACGTAGCTGCTCTATTCATCTCAACTCCTACAGAAGGAAGGAAAGAAAGAAAAATCAAGCCCACACCAAGAAAACATCAAGAAACTCCAAGAACCTTCTCTTTCTGACAATTTACCTTTGGAGAGACGAGTTGAGTAGAGAGAAAGAGAGGCATTCTCAGGGACGTGGTCAAGATTGGGAACATCAGAGACATGAACAGCTTTAAGAGCCATGCTATGCAAATATTATACTCAGCTGAAGAAGACAGCAATGGGGCGGGATATAGAAGGGATTTTGGAGATTGTTGCGAAGAGAAGGGATTGGAGAGCGGTTTATATAATCGTGTAGAGGAGAGGAAAAGAGTTGGATCTCCGCGTAGAATATTCCAAAATTTTGCATTGTCATATCCTTCTCGGATATTTCTAAATCCTCTGCTGCGTGTCTTAAGCCTCTTCGGATTATAAAAGTTTCTTTTTCCTTATATATATAATTTTACTGCTTAATTAATTTATTTTTTCTCCTCCATAGTCAGATTTAAAAGTATGTGAATTTATATATATAATGGATGGTCGAAAAACCCACCCGCCCACCGGTAATCTGGTCTTCTTCTTCGGCTACAAAAATCTTCCAATCTAAACAGCCATAAAAGAGAATAAAATCCAGACAGTCATAAGAGGAAAACAGAATTAAGACAAAAATCTTTTTGCCTTTATGAACAAAAAAGAATATCCAAGGAATATGCTTGCCAGATGCCAGAAAAGATTATGCTACGGCATGACAAGAAGTAGCGCCCAAGGTATGGATGGAGGCTCGTGAAAGTCAAGACAGTCATGTGATTTGCCCAGTTCAATTAAATTAATTGGGATTTGGTTTAATTAAATTTGATTGATTTCACGTTCAACTCATGAATTAATCCTCCTAATTAAGATTCTATCCATTTATTTTTTTAATGAAGTTATATCATTTTATTAAAAAATAAAAATAATATTTTTTAAAATTAATACAAATTAACTCATTTAATCTGTATCCCGAGTTTTATATCTACTTTAATATCTTAGATGATAAGTTATAATATAAACGGTGAGTGTACAATGAGGAGGAGCCAGCAGGCCATGGATGGATAAGGGATTAATAATGGCGAGAGTATATATAGATGATGTGTAGCCACGGTGGACTTCTGTGTCAAGATTCGTGCTTTCACTAAAAATAACTTCAACGAGCAGATATATATCTCTATTTTACATCATTTTGCATCTTATTTTGTTGAGTTTGTGGTGGCATACTCAACCCAACATGACACCCACCACGTTTTAGTTATATACTTAGATTATTGATCAGTAACGGGTAGAATTATTTTTTTAATATAAAAAATTATTCAACTATTGCTAATAAGTTTTATAAAAAAATCATCAATTCAAAATATATTTTTTTAAAAAAATATTGATAAGGTGACATATTAAATAATATTTATTTTCAAATATTGAGACAACAAAATTGAATCTATCCAGATTAACTTATCAAATTTTTAATTTCGATAATGAGTTCATGATAATGTTATATAACAACATATCAAAACAAATTATACAGGTCGGTTTCTAGTTAATCTAATATTGAATGATGAAAAAAATAATATTAAATTAAAATAAAAAAATAATTGGGTCAATTCAGGTTAACTTGTTAATCCAGTAACTCAGGTTATAAGATCAGAATAACCTCATAGAAAGAAAATAAAAATCAAATCAAATTACAAAATTAAAATTTCAACTAATCCAATATTGAATAATGAAATTAAAAAAAAAACTCAAGTCAATTCAAGCTAAGCTGTTAAACTTATAATTTGGATTATAAGACTGAGATAACATTATAAAAAGTAAATAAAAAAAATTACAAAGCTCTATTACTAATAGATCCAATGTTAAAGGTTGCAATTGAGAAAAAAATTTAAATCCATAAAACTGGGATAACTCCATAAAAAACATATTAAGAAAATGATGCTCAATTACCGAATATTTTAATATCGAAGGATGAAAATAAAAAAATTAAATAAAAAAATGATGATTGAGTTGTTGGACGGGAAAATTAAGAAATAAAATTCAATTAAAAAGAGATTAAAAAATAAATCAAGTCAACCCGAGTTAACCTGTAAAATTAACATCTTAGGTCATGAAATTAGAATAACCCCATAAAAAATAAAAAAATTACGAAGATTAATTAAAAAATATCCAATTGAAAAAGAACCCAAAAACAATAAATATAATCAACTTGGGTCAACCTGTTAATCCGCACTTTTAAGTACTAATCAATAACCCTATAAAAATAAAATCAGAAAATAAGTTATGAAGTTTAATTTTCAATCAAATCAATTTTTAAAGATGAAATTGAGAAAATAATCAATTACAAAAAAAAAATCCAAAAAATAACGTGAATCAACCCAAATGAATCTGTTAAACTCATTACCTAAGTCTTGGTATCAATATAAATTCATAAAATACAATAAAAAAAATATAAACCCTTACTTCCAATATAGTTGATTTTAAAGGTTGAAATCAAGAAAAAAAAAACTTTCAAAAAAATAAAACAATAACTTGCTTGAATTGTTTAAGTAACTCCAATACCTTTAATGATTATTATGAGTTTTTCTTTCTATATTTTTCAATTTTGATTATTGATTGAGCATGGTTGAATTATTACCATTGAGTATAAATTTGAAAGTATTTCATCAAATGAAAATTTAGATTTCTTTTATCAAAAAGCCAAAACATGTTATTCAAGTACCATAATGTGATTTTTTTTTTGGTATATGATAAAATAAGTATTGGTTATGATGGTATAATAGAATAATTATTATGAGATATTGATTATGAATAGATCAAATAGATTCTCTAATAAAAAAAAGTTATTTTAGAAAGAAAATGTTGAATTTCAACATATGATTTTTAGCTTTTTAAACAAAGAATGTTGAATTTCAACATATGATTTTTAGCTTCTTAAACAAAGTCAGGTATCTACTTCAAATATGTTGATTTCTTATTTCTTGATGAGAACTCATAATTCAATATTGTAAAGAATGTTATTCAACACACAAATATGTCATAATTTTGATTGAAAAACAATTTTTTTCTCTATTTAGAGAGCAATACTTATCAATACAAATAAATTATTTTTTTATTATAAAAAGGGTTATAAAAACAGGTAACGTGGATAAAAATTTATATTTACAAAAAAATAGAATATGTGTGTTTAAATCTTTTAAGCTTTTTATAATTTTAACATTTTAATTGTTAATCTCACCATAATCTCTATTCTCTAAGTTTTATCTCATCTATTGTCATTAAAAATTGTCTTTAATATTAAATTTTGGATCATCACTAGAGATATTTTAGAAAGTTTTTGTTTTTCTTTTTTTTAATCACTTTTTCATCATTTTATTAATCTCTTTTGCAATACTTTTTATCCGTTTCACTTTTTTTTCATTTCTTTTTATTGAATTATTATGTTAAAATTCCAAAACACACCTATAATATGAGAGGTGATCCTAACCTAAGTTATTATCCAAGAAGTATTTAAGGTTCATAAAGGGATAACAAGGTAAATATTTTTATTTATGAATGAGATATGAAAGATATATTTGTTTCATCTCAAATGAAAATATGTTTATATTAATAAATCATAATTGTATACAAATCACTATCAATAGGGAAAACCTTAAGATTATCCTTAGAGAATAAGTGATAAGATAGGTGGGACTACTACCCGAATGCATATTATTTATCATTATTTAAGTCACTAAATCATTTGATTTTATTATAAGCATAACTATATAATTTCAAACAAGATTTTCTTTTCTTGATGTTTATTGGAAGTGAAAAAAGTAATTTTATGAATAAATAAGAGATTTTCAAAACTTTATCTTTTTAGGTTTGCTGGGAGAGGACATATTATTATTCCTTTTAATGTTTGTTAGGATTTGAAAAGAAGATTTTGTGATTCATAAATAACAATTGAACATAAAAGAAAAGAGCACAATTTAAAAGATGTAATATAGTCCAAATAAAAAATGAAACATGGCAGATGACTACATTTATAATTTTTAGGTATTTATTCTCTAATTGTCATGATATCTTTGTTTAATTCATCAAAAGCTAATATAAAATTCTTTATTTTACCTTCTTTTTTTATATATAGAATCAATTGCATCATCTACTCATCATTAATATAACTTCACATCTTGGTTTTGATTTATAACTAGCATGAAACCTTTTTTAGATTATGTTATATTCACTATTTTTCTATTCAAATGATAGTCATTCATGCCAAAAAAAAAATTGTTAATCTACTTTTTAAATCATAATAATGATTTATTAAAACAACTATGATTCTTGCGTGATACATACATCTAGTATTTTTGTTGAACCATATAGGAAAAACTATTTGGATGGGTTTCAATGGTGAAGGTATTATTTGATAGTCATTCACAAGATGTTGATGAATGTTATTGAAAGAAACTAGAAAGAGAAATGATTCTTCATGGTGTTTTATTTTTTTACGACCTGGGTCTTATATATTTTAAGTAGCGTCATATTTAGTCTAACATAAATATGGTGAATGTATTTAAAGTGTTTGAATCTTATGCTAAAATATAGTATTTTACGGGATTGAAAAATATGCACTAATGGTTAAATTTTGAGGTGTTGATCTTGAGAAAAATTTAAATGATATAACTAAGGTTTTGAGGCATATTCTTGAATGTTATTGACCTGTGGGTTTATTTTAGTTGTATTGTCTTCAACAATTATTCTTTTATCCATCCATCTTAGATTATTTTTTCCTTTATTTAAAGTTCCTTCAACTACAATCATTATATTTGATAATTGCCTTGAAGTGTTGCAAATCATACATTTAAAATAAAACATCTTGAAAGTGTTTATGAAAATAAATATAATTTGAAATAAAACATCTTGAAAGTGTTTATGAAAATAAATATAATTTCCTTTTTAAATGGAGGAGGGTTAACTTAAGCAACAATTTCTTGTTATTTTTTAGCATATTGTTTAACAACTTCATTAATTATTTTCTTAGTATTTTGCAAGGTTACTTTATCAAGAATCAAGTTTAGATTAGCTAATATGTTTTGATATAAGCCTTTGCCAAATCACTTTATTTCTTGATTATGGTTTTATTAAAACTCATGTAATAACTAAGAGCGGATCCATCCAAGCAATCATGGAAGTGATATATCATTGTCATCATGAATTACCTTGGCTATTTTGGCATAATAATGCCTTATATAAAACAAAAAACATTAAGATCTAATAAACTTGTTGATTTAAACCTTTAGAAATTACAACAAAAAAAACCAGATACATCTCAATAGCTTTAACAGGGTTATATAAATCTTTTTCGTTGTTATCCATTCTTTAATCGAATAATACCGGTTTATACTAACTCTTTCAATCTTACCCTTAACAAAAAAGATAGTTTGAGCTTGAAAGGGATTCATATTTGTTGGGCATTCCTTCTTCTTTTCTTTTTTTTTTATAGTAATGGCTAGTTTAACTTAGTTGATTTGATAAAAGCTAGAAGTTTTTTTTTTTTTGTAAGCTGACATGTTTTAAGTGAGAGAATAATATATTTCTATGATGATTTTAGTTGATGCAAAGTCAATAGAAGGCATCCTTGTATTAAATTATAAAATACAAATAAAAAATTTTATACTAGGTTGTATGGATTGTAGACTTAGTTTAAGCAAGCTAGTTAATTAATTCTTTTTACCTCATGAAAAGTTGTTCTTGTTTGAACAATTATACTTGGTCTAAGCTCTTTTCATCTCCCTTGGCTTGGTATGATGTAGGCTTTCAAGAAAAATTAAACTTTTAAAATGTGATTTATATTTGTTTCCCTTTTTTTTTGTGAAATCTAAAAAATAACTTATATAAAGATAAATATTTATAAGAAAAAATAATGGCTAATTTGATATGAAAAATAAGTGAACACCCTAAGAGAAGGTTCTAACTATTATCTGTGGGTAGGATGGCTAACCTATTGATCTAAAAAGATCCCTCATCTTTCAAATAAACAAATCTTAGGAGGTCAACCAAATACATATAAGATGCAAAGAGTGTATATTAGGATAATGCCACATTGGCTACTAATCATGACTAAGTAGATTTTCAATAAGAGTCTAAGGTTTCATGCATATTACTTTAAGGCAAAACCCATTAAGGCACCACTAATTTTTTATATTGATATAAAACAATGTGCATGCAAAAAAGAAAATGATGTGTAGTAAGTTCACGGGCAAACTCCCTATATTAAATTCATAAATGCATGATAAATAAATTGTATGAAATGAAAATATATAAAAAGATAAATATTCAATCAAATAAATCATGTGAAAAAATCAAATCACATAAATCAAATAGCATAATCAATTAGAACATTTTCATATAAGCATACAAAATCTAGCCATTATTAAAGTTCTTATTTCATCACATGGAACATTTCAACAAGATAAATTGAATTGGTAGAGGTAAAATTAAAAAAAAGAAGTCGCCTATTTATTATGCTAACTAGAAACTTTAGTTGGTTTTTATAAGTTTTAGGTAAGGAGTTGATTATACGATAAGAAAGATAATAATCACCATATACATCTTATATAAGATAAATTGTATTTTTATTTGTTGTTTTTTTTTTAAAAAAAAGTGCTTTTTATGCTTAGGATTGAATAAAATAACATGTTTTGTTTTTAAGTATAAATGAATAGAATGATATGGATTTAAGCTTGAGAATAACTTAATACCTACTTAGATAATATTCAAGTGTTGGGTCTATTAAGATGGTGAGTTATTTATGCTTAGGATTGAATAAACTAATATGTTTTGTTTTTAAGTATAAATGAATAGAATAGTATGGATTTAAGCTTAAAAATAACCTGATATCTACTTAGATAACATTCGGGTGTTGGATCTATTAAGATGATGAGTTATTGATTAGCGTTGAACTAGCAAGAATTATATGGATAGAAATGGGTTCGAACAATACCACTCACTCTTAATAGGCATTTATAGGATCAAGTAAATTCAAGATGACTTACTCACAACATCAAAGAATATATTATTTATACAAAAGAAATAATACATATCAACTTAATTATAGAAACATATTAATTAATTCAAATATTTAATTGTAAACATCTAGGGATAACCAAGAATGAGTCTAATAATATTGGGTTAGATTCTTGATATAAATGACAACTTACACATCATATATAAAAAACATAAAAATCATATAATAAATAATAAAAACATGTTCTCATCAATTCAAATATCCAATGGTCAATATTTAAAGATAGGAGCTAAAAATGAGTCCTCTAATCCCAAGTTCTCAAAATAAATGATATCTATATCATATATAAAAACAAAGACATGATGAATTATAAAAACATATATTCACCTTTTCAAATATCAGATAGTTAACATTCAAGAATAGGAGCTGAAAATAGATCCTCAAATCTTGGGTTGAGTTCTTGAAATAAATGACAACTTACAAACAACTAATAAAAAACATAATGAATGATAAAAACTATGAATATATCAATTCAAATATATGATAGTCAATATTTAAGGATATAAGTTTGAATTCTTAGAATAAATACCATATCTAACAAAAACACAAAGAATGACAAAAACACGTATTCACCGATTCAAATATTTGATAGTCAATGTTCAAAAATAGAAGCCAAAAATATATCCTCTAATCTTGGGTTAAGTTCTCAAAATAAGTAACAACTTATACACCACCACAAACACAATTATAAAAATCACATAATAAATAATATAGATGTGTACTCATCAATTCAAATACCCAATAGTCAACATCCCACCAATACAAACATAATCATATATGCAAAAAATATTTTTACTAATTCCAAACTATCACATGTCAAATAAACTAAAAATCAAACTTAATACTCCTAACCCTTTCATAAGGTAGTAATCCTATCCTTATTCTACCTTAAAAACAAATATTTAATGGCTTCATAACCTTGGGGCTACTCGCCATGGCATAGACCCATAATACTCTGAATATCATACAACATATAAAAATCCATTGCAAATTATAAATTTTTTTAGAACAAATTAGTGTGTTGAGGATTCGAAAATGATCTTCAATAACTATTAATGTTGATTTGAAATTGCTAGAATTCATCTAGATTAGAGATGGCATATAGACCCACTCGCTACAAACATTGCTAGTGTATGTAACCATGTATCACTAATGTTTAGGTGTGTATTTTTGCTAGATGTAACCTGTCTTCCTCTCTTATTTCTTTTTATACCAGTGATGAAACCTACTAACATTTTAAAAGAGAGATTGGTGTAATGGAAACTTTGCTTTTCTTGTTTTCTCTTTATAAGTTAGATTTTTTTAAAAAAAAAAAATTATTTACATTGATGAAGGTAGGTTGTTCGATGGTTGGTTACATTTTTGTAGCTAATTTTTTTTAAGTGCAAATCAAAAAGCTTATGCATACATGTAATTAAATAAATTAAAAACTACATGTGCTATTTAAAAATTATATGTGCTAATAAATTAATTAATGCTAACAAAAAATAAAGCTCTAAAAATTAAGAGACAAGTGTAGATCGAGATATTTAATCTCGCAAGATGAAACATTTACCTGATTGTATTTTCTAAATGTTGTTAATCAAAACAATTTTTTTATCCAATTAAACGATAATAGAAATAGACACATATATTAAATTATTTGAATAAAATAAAAGAAAAAAATTATACAAGGATGCATATATTAGAAAAATTTTCTAAACATTTTTTTTTTAAACAATTTGTATTTGTCTATACAAAAGATTTAAAAAATTATATATGAATAAAGAAATCACTTCAAATTAAACATAATCGAAAAAAATTAAAAAAAAGTCTATCCAAAAATTTTAAATAAGAAAATTAAAAAAAATAGATAGTGATATTAATTAAAATATAAATCTAAAAATTATTTTTAAAAAATACATATTAAAAATAATATATCAATAAAAAAATAAAAAATAAAAAATTATAGCTTTAGAGTTGTTGCTTAAATTGTGATTTAGGTCATGGACTCAAACATGTTAAATAATGTTTTTTCTCTTAAATTTATACTTAACTTATATATATAAGGCAAAACAAAAATGCAAAAAGATAATCATCATTTAAAAGAGACTCTATAAACAAAATAAAAAAGAGAAATGATATTAATTTAAATATAAATAAAACATAATTTTGGTAAAAAAATTAAAAAAAAACATTACTTTTTAAAAATTAAAAATAAAAATAATTAAAAAAAAAACTAGACGCTGCTAGGCCTCGCAAGCCAAGCTGGTTTGTCTGACCCATTTGTTAAGCCCCACATATTAGCCTTTTTTATATATTGCATTTGGGGCGGGAGACATGTCGCCCATCATATCTTTTTTTAAAAAAAAAAAAATTAGCTGACATGTCGCCTATTATGGCAAATGATGCATTGCTTGATTTTTTGAAAGTGGTTCTTTGAATTAAAAACTTATTTTCAACTCTTTTCTAACCAAAAATACACAAAAAGCATCCTAGAAGCCATGATAAAAATATCCATGGCCTCTAAAAATCCAAAAGATAATCCTAAAACTTGAAATAAAAAATCTTTCTGATATTAGATATGTTTTTAGGCAATTTCAAGATAAATAATCATCTAATATGAACCCCCATCGTCAAATAGAACCATTTGGTATAAAAATAAATTGTTTTAATAGTCTAAATAAGAATTAATAATATTTTTTCTTTCTATGTCAGAATCCAACAATCTATTTTTTTCTCTCTCAAACTAGGAAATAAACATAACAAAAATAAAAAACTTTTATATCAAAATAAAATTGGTAAAATATTAAGGTACCAAAGATTAATAGTTTCTAAAATATAAGAGTTAAATTAAATTTTTTATATTAACTTATTGTGTCTTTTCTCTTTGATCTCTAATTCTTCAATTTCATTCTTGGCTAACAAGGTTTATTCAACTGCCCTTGAATTTAGTCTAAACAAAATACAATTGCAGAAAAAATAAATTTAAGAATCATTTAAAACAAAAAAAGAAAATTGCATATTATATCCATAATACACAGGCCTTGAGTGGACTGCTTAATTATTTGTAAATGTCACTGTTGATTAACTAGGAAAGATCACAGTTCCCAGGCTTCGGACCCACTGCAGACGAAAGATGCGAATCTTTGCAGTAACCAATTGGATGCAACTTTTATTTTTATTTTTTTATTTTTTCTTTTCAGACGGAGGCTAGTTGTCTCTTTCAGTATCTTGTCCATGTTTCGTGGTTGTCCGATTACCTGTGCATCCTTTGTCTTGCACGGCTTTAACACATGCACCGGAGATATCACAAGTGTTAAACATAGCTGTCGTGTCTTGTCGAGTGAATGAACCTTGCTCTGATCCGCTTTCCTCGTAAATCAAATTCCATAGAAGAAAGAATCCGATTTAAAATGGAGGTTTAAGTGTTTTGTTTTACAAAAAGAGATGCTCAAATTTATTATTATTATTATTATTTTGGATAAGATGGAAGAGTCATTAATGCCCGCTTAAGTTCAGAATTTGACGGTATACGAGTAGGGCTCTAGATCGATGATAATATTCTTTCTTTTAAAAGGGAGTTCCCTCTAAAAGAATAAATTTTGTAAATATTTCTTTAAATCCCTAAAAGGGGAAAATATATATCATTTTCCATTAGCATAATAAATGAAATTGACCTTGTAAATAGCTCTACGTAATGAAAATCTTTGCAATATCCAAAACAGGTCATTTGCTTTATTATTTTTTTGCAAGAATTTATGTAAGACAGTGAATTTACAAAATAATAAAACAAGCTTTAAACCTTGCCAGTTTTCTCTCCCAATATGTTCGATGTATAACAGATTATGAAGTTTAAACAATAAAAGAAAAACAAAAATTTAGATCTTTCTATAAAGGTTGGGACGTTAAAAATTATAGTAGTGATGATAAGTATTTTTTATTTAAAAATATATTAAAATAATTTTTTATTTTAAATAAATTATTTTTAATATCAATAAATCAAAATTATATAAAAATATAAAACAATTATTTAAAATTTTTAAAACAAAATTTACATCAAATTAAGAATACTAAGGTTTCGAGGAAAAGGCATCGATGCTATTCATTGACATGAGAAAACAATGTTCCTGTCTAGGGGTATCTTGTTTTAGTTTGATAAAATTCTAATTAAACTATAATAATTTTCAAAAATATCCAGCCAGCCAAAATACGAAAGAAAGTACTATAACATCAAGGATTTGGCACCATAACATTTTCTTGTGAAAACAAATGTGTATATATATATATATTGCAGGTGAAAACAAATGTGTATATATATATATATATATTGCATCTGGTTGGACAAGCACGCACTGTTTCCTTTATTTCTTTCAAACGTACACCTCCAAGGATGTATAGACCCCATGATTAATTGCCATGACCCAGGAAGGTAGCTAGCAGCTGAGGACTGTCAGTGGGGGGCTAAAAAGCAAAATAAAATTCTATATGCTTTATCCCTACCGGTTGATTGAGAAAACAAGCTTTTTTTTTTTTTTTTTGTGGGTTTTCCACCATATGTTTTGTTTGCAGATTTTATAGTTTTTTTTTTTCTGTAACATGCACCATCCATGATCGGTTTTCAATTATAAAGAAAATCCATATTAAATCATTGTTTCACTTCTTCATTGATAAAGGAAGAGCACTCGTAAGCAGACGGTGAGAATCCCTGACTCTATGCTGTGATCAGCCGGTTTATATCCAATGAACTAAGCTAAGAGGAGAACAAAAACACTTGATCAATCGGTTTTCAGGTAACCCAATAACCTAGAACGTGGATCATGGGAAAACGTGAATGCTGCTGGCAACTTCAAAGAAACTCAGATATCATTTCCTTTCGTAATAATTGAAAAAAAGGAGATTTGAAAATATTAACTCGCTAATTCTCTCTTCTCAGCGCAATACATTTTTTACTATTCTCAAAACCCTAGTTTTTACCATTATAAGGATTTCTCAAATATTTTCCATAACCAAAAATTTTAAAGTTAAAATTTACTATTTGAGACTCGGATGGTAATAAGCTTCTTTTTTCATAAAGAAAGCTTGGGACACAACTGGAGATGACATTTTCAGCACGGTTAATGATTTGTATTTGTCGGGTCTCCTCCCGATTGGAGTCAATAGCTCATTTATCACTCTTGTTGCTCAGGTTGCTGGTGCTAATAATAACCTTAAAGACTTCAGACTTATAAGTCTTACAGGTTGTCTGTACAAGATCAAGCGGTGGTCAATGAACTAAAAGCTGGCATGCATGAAATCATTGGCGATTGTCAAAATACTTTCATCAAGGGGAGACAAATGCTTTGTATATAGTGCCCTTATTGCCGGTGAAGTAATCTGCCAATTGAAGAAGAAAGAGGCAAAACGCGATCTCTTTTGACTGAATTATATGGGATTACAATATTAATATCTGTTCTTGTGAATGGATCTCCTACGTGCGAAAGACTTCTGTATGGAAAAGAAGAGATTATGTGAAGGTGATTCCTTATCACCTTTTCTCTTCAACATAGCTGCTGAAGGACTCGATAAAATGCTGAAAAAATATTGTGAATTGGGTTTAGTTGACGGCACGTCTTGGTCTAGGACCAGTTAAAGAATTCTCACCTCCAATTTGTCAATGATGCTCTCATTTTCAGCTTGGATAGTTTTTCTTCTCTGCAGAACATCAAAAGAATTCTACAGTACTTTGAACTGGTTTCAGCCTTGAAGGTTATTTTTTTCGAAAGCTCAATTACTAGAATTGGAATTGAGAAGGATGTTATTTTTTACATTGCTAATAAACTAAGGTGAAAAATAGAAGGACGTATACCTTTCAATTTTTTGGATTGTCAATTGGGCCTTTTTCCTCTCGTACTTCAATGTGGACACGAGGAATTGACATAATCAATTCCAAGGTGGTTGCTTGGAAACGAAGAGATTTATTTATTGGTGAGAGAGTTGGTGGGAGAGTTGGTGGATGACATTAGTGCTGACTAATATGCCTATTTATTATATTTCACGGTTTTTGATGCATTTGCTGTATTTATAGGTAAATATTAATGTAAATATTTCTTTAATATATACTGATAGACTTAAAATATAAAAAAATAAAAAATTTAAAAAATATTATAATATATTATTTTTATAGATAGAATTACTAATAAATTTAAATTTATCATAATATTTAATTTATTATTAAACAAAGAATTCTCTTCTCTTCGTCTTAGTTTGTCAATATCTATATTTTAATTTAAATTTTATTTAGGATTCTCCACTTTAAGTAAGTAAAATTATCTTTTTTTATTTGAACTAAATTTTAAAATGTTAATTTTTATTGTATATTTTTATAGTATATGTATTTTTTTTAGTGTTTACTTGTCTTTATAGCTTTTTTTCATATAAATTTATTGTATTAATGTATGATCATTTGTACATGCTAGGGATTGTTTGAGATTTTATAAAATTATATATATTTGTAAATTGATGAAATTTATTTTAAATTTATGACTTAGGTGTTTTGTGATGAAATAAATAATGACTTATTTAATGAGTACCTTTTATATTTTGTTAATTTTATTGTTGAGTTGAAATTTTCGGTAAATGTATAGAAATTTGAATTTATATAAATAATTGATAATGAATTAAAAGTATTATTAAAATAGATTGATAGGTTTGAGTTAATCCAATGTTTATAAATTTATTTAGTTTATGTAATTAATTAATACATGTTATCATCAATATTCTATATAAGTTTGATATAAATAATGGATGATAGTTCATGGATATATCAAGATTCACCTGAAGAGTTGCTTATTAAATATATATTATCTAATTTGAGAAATATTAGTGGAGATGGTATTAGATATTCATGTAAAATGTGTAAAAATAAAAAAATCTCGATTCATATATTATAATGATGCATCTTTTATAAAAAAGCTTCATAGAGGTATACTTGTGTTGATTTGCACACGAATAACCATATGTTTTTCATGAGATCATGGTAGAAAGGTAGTTAGGTCAGCTTCTAGTTCTAACATGCATGGAGTTGCGGATGAAAATAGTAATATTTATAAGAATATGATTTTGGATGCGATTAGAATGAATCAGTGTTATACAATCAATGTCCAATCATAAATGAAGAATCTAATGTAAACATAACAATTTTTTTTTTTTATCTTTTGAAAGAATCCAACAAACCATTATGGGATGAATGCACAAATCAAAGTAAATTATCAATCATTACATAGGTGTTCACTATTAAGTTAAATCATGGGTTGAGTGATGCCGGTTATAACAAAATTATCAAATGGACGAGAAGCTTTTTACTTGAAATGAATAGGCTGAAAGAGAAATTTTATTATGCTAAATCCATGATGAAACCCCTTGACCTAAGATATTAGAAAATTAACATGTATCCAAACTTTTACAAGTTGTCCACCTTGAAAATACAGATTGACTAAGTACAAAACATATGGGCATACCTATTATAAACCAAGAACTAGCAAGGAAAGGATTCTTGTTGTACATAGAAAACTTAAATACTTCTTAATTATATTTAGACCATAAAGGTTACTCATATCACTAAAAACTATTGAGCACATGACATTACATCATTCACATGATACAGTGGATTGAGTGATAATGCATCCTTTTGATTGTGAAGCCAAAAAATTTTTTAATCCATCTTTAGTTTTCAGTGGAATCAAGGAACATGCACTTTGGATTATATACAAATAAATTCAATTTATTTGGGTTATTTGTTACTTCTTATTCTTGTTGACTAGTGATACTCATGGTTTACAACTTGCCACTAAGAATTTGGTGATACTCATGATTTACAACTTGCCACTAAGAATTTATATGAAACTGGAGTTTATATTTTTATCCATAGTCATACTTAATCCTAATAGTCTAGGTCGAAATAGAAAAGTTTGTCTTCAAACGTTGATTGATAATTGAAGCAATTTTGGTCATTTAGGGCTTTAACATATGATGTATCGAAGAAACAAAATTTTCAAATGAAGACACCATTAGTGTGGATTATCAATGATTTTTCTATGTATGGAATGACTTTTAGTTGGAATATACATGGAAAACTAGCATGTTCATAATGTATGAAAAATAACAAGGTTTTCACGATAATAAATGGTGGTAATTTTTTTTATTATTATCATTGACAATTCTTACCAATAGATCATAAGTATAGAAAGAATAGAATGAACTTATTTGTTGATAGAGTTGAAAGGGATATTATACCACTGCTACCTTCCAGTGAAAAATTGCATGACATCATGTCAGAATATAATGACATTATGTTTGGTTTTTAATTTGGTAAGTTGAAGTTTCATGGTTTTGATTTGACCCACAATTGAGTAAAATAAAATATTTTTCTGGGAGCTTCTATAATGGAATATTAATCTCCTCCATCATAACCTTGGTGCCATACACAATAAAAAAAAACATGTTTGAAAATATGTTCAACTTAGTTATGAGAGAAAACAAAGGACAATATTAAGACTATAATGAATATATCTTTGTTTTGTCACCATAAAAATATTAAGTTGGTTTATGATTGTTCACGTGTTATAAAGCCTAAAGTAAGCTATCCTCGGCCTTTAGAAGGTCCATTTTCAGATTTTGATGATTGTTTATGTTTGTTTGTTATGATTTATGGTTAATTAAAATTAATGTTGTGTAAATGTATGTAATTGTATAAGTGTGTGGGTTAAATTAGTGAAAAAGATAGGTGTCTAAGTTTGTATTTTCACATTTGTTTTTGAATGTTTAAAACCAAAAAGACAAAAAGAATTAAATGTTTTAATTGCATATAACCAAGTTTCAAAAAAATATAAAAAATCATATTGTTTAGTATTTTCATACAAAAATTCAAAAATACAAATTTGTTTGTATTTTGAGATTTAATAACCAGTTTACCGAATCCATGAGAATTTGATCAATATTTCAATAACCGATAAAACTTTAATTTATGAGAACTAATTGTTAATATTCTAGTATAGAATATTGGAACTATAAGCGAGGTTGATATTTAAATATTTGGAGTTAACCAGAAAATTCTTAAAGTTATTCTAAATATTTATCAATTTTAATTGGGAGTATTTTTTTTTTACTATAATATAAAAATTATGAAAAATATTTTCCATAAAAAATTATTTGGGTACACGAGTCCAAAATAAAATCTTAACACCAGATTTATTGATATGAATAAATCTCAATCCTAAACCACAGATAGACCATTAATTAGAAAACTATCAAAACCACATCAAATCACATAAAACAACTTACCTTAGATAAGGTATGTTAGAGATGTTAATATTTTTTCAAGACACAGGCAGTCTCTTACCCTCATTTGATAAAACTAGCATACTTGTGTTTCCTAGCGATCCTAAACTAAACAAATAGATAGTGACTCCAACGACTTCCTTACGCCGCTCTTTCATATGCAATAGTTTTTTTTCTGCTAAACTTGGCTTTAGTCTAAATTAAATAAATTTTTAAATTTTTGAAAGATTATTTTGCAATTAATTTTGAATTCCTTATAATTTTTACCCTCTCATATTTAATATTTAAAACTGTGACCTACATGCAAGGTGCTTTTTCAGTATTAAATAAATTTGTTTTCTTCCACAAAAACAAAAAAAATCTTCTTTCAAAAATAAAAATTTATTTTAAATTTCATATAGTCATGTCTCTAAAAAATAAATTATATTTGCATATTTTATCATATTAAAAAATTATTAAAAAATAGTCCTTTTTATTTTTCATGTATTTTCTTATTTAATAACCAGTATATTAAAGTCATAAGAACTTAGCCTGTATTTTTAAAATAAAAAAATTATTTTGTTTGCCATGATATTAAGAATTATAAATTTATATGTAAAACGTATTCCTAATATTAAACTAAAAAATATATAAATATATATTTTGACTCTAAAATAGCTAGGATTTAACCTGATAAGATAAAAACCTTCTTATCGAGAAGAATTTTTCTTAAACTTTAAATAAATCAACAACTAGAAAACACAACTATATTTTAGTTTGTATTAGACAAACAAATAATATAACTTACCTTAAATAATATATATGAAAAGTGATACATTTTTCCTATATACAATTAGTTTTTTTATCCAAACTCTAAAATCAATTAGGATTCATAATGATCTAAATATTAGATAGTAATTTCATCACTTTTTACTAATAAAAAATAAAAATTCTTTATTTTTTTCTTATCACTAAAAAATAATTTTTTTTTATTTTTTTCTTATCATTACAAAAATCCTAACCCAAGAAAATAATTATGGCGATGTCACACACTTATTAGAATACCCTTAACTTGCTAATCTCTATTGAAGGGTTGATTAGATGGACTACTATTAATAAATCTAGACCATTATTTTTATGGAATGCCGTAAGCCTTTTATACTAAAATGGAATGTGGATGAATCTTTTTTTTTTTTTTTGGTAAACCTGCTCCTTCTGGTATTGATAGGGTTATTCGTGATCATAAAAAAAATTGGTGTTTAGATTTTTCTTCATCTCTGCTGATATCAAAGACTCTAATGAAGCAGAATTGTTGACTATAGTTAAAGCTCTAGAATTAACTTCGTCAAGAGAAGATCTGGTTGGAAGAAACATTATTATAGAATCTAACTCTACTAATGTGGTTAACTGGAAAGCATAAGCCACGAAATAGGCCATGTTTTATCATGAACCCTTCTTCATCCTAGCTACTTGTTTCTCTTCACACATGGGTTCTGTATCTTTCACTCACACTTTGCTCGGGAAAAATGGGTGCCTCTGTTGCAAACACTGAAACTGGTCAAGAAGTACTGATTCAATTTATAGCTCAGGATAATTAATGGTAGCATTTCAATCAGTACATAATAACAGACTTCAACTCTCGACTTTCATGGTAGAATCAGCATCAAGTTTTTCTCTGAACAATGCTTGCTTGAAGACAAAGCGGAATCTTCTATTGATTATTGTGCTTCTGTAGTTTCCCAAAAATTTTCTACTAGATTTGAGTCTTCTGTAGCTTTTGTCTTTGTTTTCATTGCCAATATCGTGGCGTTTTGAATGTTTTTTTTACTTGTATTAAAAAACCTCCCAAACATTGTTTAGCAAAGTTGTAAGCTACGTTTTCAGCAATAGGCCATGAGCAACCCCTGCCGGAGTCTCAGTTCTATTTAGATTTTTTTTTTATTAAACTAGTATTTAGAATTATTATTGGAATAACATAATTATAGCTTATAATTTTAGATTAAGTGTTTTTCATACTAGTATTAAAATAATATTTTTTTTTATTTTAAAAAAATTATTTTTAAAATAAATGTATTAAAACGACCCAAAATATATAAAAAAATTAATTTTTAATAAAAAAATTAAAATTTCAAAAATATAAATAAAATCACGTTTCTAAATATGGTCAAATGCATCAAAATTTAAAAGAGAATTGAATATCAATAAATAGTTTCTAAATATGGTCCTATGCACTCAAAATTTAAAAGAGAATTGAATATCAATAAATAAAAAATAATTTTTTTTCTTTTAAAAGGTTTGCTACTAGAAATCAAAGGCTAAAATTAAGAGAAAATATGCTGTTAAGACAGACCCATTATAGTAAAACCAGTGTGGCTTTTAGGAAAGCTATCGAGCATCAGACATCAATCACGGCGGCAGGACATCAATCAAGAGTTATGGACCCAAGCTATAAATTCTGAGTCTGCCAAGTTTTCATTTACGAAGTGGGCTACCCATGAACATCAATCAAGTTTTAAAATAGTATGTTGCCCCTTTTTTAAGGAATAATTACAATAAAATGGTAACTAAAAACAATTAAAACACGTTCACTCACTGTTAATATAAATATCGAACCTCTTTCCCTGTTTAATTTTTTTTATTTTTTTTATTTACAAGCTTATTTAATAATGTAATTTTAATTTTTTTTAAATAATTTTTTATGTCAAAATAAATATTAATAATTTTTTTTAAAATATTTTTAATATTAGTATATTACAATAATTTGAAAATACTAAAAATATATTAATTTAAAATAAATAAAAAAATAATTTTTTTTAAAATACAGAAACAAACTGTAGATTTTTGATGTTTTTCTTTCAAAAGTGTAAACTTGTTTTAAAATGCTATTTTTAAAAAAAATGCTAACATCTTTTACAAAACTATTTATGAGGTTTTTTCAAGGCATTGACATGCTGGTTTATCATTTCCGCGCATTTGGTATGAACTGTTTTTCTAACCTTTAAATTTGGGTTTTTGATGTTTTTCTTTTAATTTCAAACTTTTTTTCCTTTCAATTATAAATTTTACGTTTTTATTTATTAGGTTTTTTTAAAGCCCTAATATGCTGGACCACTTAAGTCTGTCCTAGTATGATTTTATTTTTTTTAACTTTAATATTGGATTTTTGATGAATTTTATATTTTTTCTGATTTTATTTTTAATATTATGTTAATTTTGAATTAAATTTTATTTTTTTATTATATGATTAATATAAAAAATATTTTTTATTTAAAAAAATAGCATTTTAAAACAAGTTTTGGAAATATAACATTTTAAAAAAACAAATAGTATTTTCTTTTAAAATATAATGTATCCTAAATTCTAAATACTAAACCTCGTATTTAATCCTAAACACTAGATCCTAAATTAAAATCCAAACGTTATAGAATTGAGACTTAAATTCTAAACTTAAACCTCAATTTTATTTTTATTTTTTCCTGTTTTAGTTTGAAAAAACACCCATTTGTGTGTATCGTGGCCCTTTGTTCCCTGTAGACAAAGTCATAGAGCTTGAAAACGTAAGACTAAATTAATGGGCTAATGAAATGAAGAGAATCAGGAAGCCTATATATATATATATATTGTTATTTAGCATGCTAGGCGATAAAATAATATTTTTTTTGTTAACTTGGATTTGTTTCTTGATGAATTATTTTTGCCAGTCCATCCCATTATTTTATCCAACCTATAGAAGGAAAAATCTAACCAGTTTTCTAGTATTTTTTCAATAAAACCTTAATAGGTTTTTTTAACTAAAAAAAAATTTGTTTTATGATCATAATTTTCAGGTTTTATTATGGATTTATGATAAATAATTAAAAATTAATTATGTGAAAATTAATTCTATTAACTATTCAACTTCCAAAATCAACTATAAAAAAAGAGTAAAAGAAGAGTTCAAGAGAATTTTTTTTTATGATTTTACATAATATTCCTTGCCTTAAATTTTATTGTTTTTCTTTTTATTTTTAAAGTTTTTATATTCCTCTCAAATTTAAAGTTTAAGTTTAAGTTTTTTTATTAAGATATTATTAAGTTTATCTATTTTAGTTCAAAGATCTTATCTAAAAATGTATCTAAACTAACATTATTATTGGAATATTATAAGGTTTATTGCAAACAATTTTTATATTAAAAGATAAACAATAAAGTTTTAAAAACAAATAATTCATCATTAATAACAAAAAAAAATTATTATTTAAAGTATTTAAACAAGTAAGTACTTTTCTTATTTTAATTTAAACACACTCACATGCATAATTTTGTTATGATTAACCAAATAATCTAATCTATGTTTAATTTTGGATTACAATCTTAAGACTTTATCTTTGCATGTTATATTTATTTAGTTTATTCATGAGTTTTTTGCACTTCTAAGTGGTTTGCTTCTTTGTTTCATTTGTTTAAATAACCTATATTAGCTTGATCCATGTTAATAAAATTTAAAACAATATAAAAAAATTAGTATGCTTTAATGCATGTATAAACATCTTTTAAAACTATTTTTAAAAAAAAGATTATTTTGAGTTTATATATTTACAAACTTGTTGGTATAATCACGCCTTTTGTTTATCATATTTATACATATTATTTTGAGATAATGCATGTTTTATTTGATATCTTTTGAACTAAAATAAACAAAAATATTTATATTTATTTTGTATAATTTAAATATTTTTTGTTTATCAAGTTACTTTATTTCAAGTTTTATATTTTTTTAACTTGCTTGTTGTGGAGCTGAAATATTACAATACTTTTCAAGGTCTTTAGAAAGAAATTAGTTTTCGGCATCCAAATCCATGAAGTGTGAAGTTGATATACAGAAATATAACTCTATTAAATAGGAAGATAAAGTTTATATTTTCTTAGACGGACTTGAAGATAAACAAGAAAATAAAGTTTATATTTTCTTAGACGGACTTAATGATTGCTTGGGCAAGATTAGAGCTGATGTATTTTAACTTCTACCTTTTCCAACAATTAAATAGGCATATGCCCAAATTTGGCTAGAAAATCTAAGATAAATAGTGATGTTATCAAACGTAAATACCATTCCCAGCATGGCCATGATATTAAAAGGAGGATAGAAATCACAATAACAACCTTCTTTTTATATGATAACAGATGAAAAACCAGACATGAAATCAAAAACACAAGTTGAGGAAGGTAAAATACTTAGAAAACTGTTTCAAGCTTTGTGGATATTTGAAACTTGAAAAGTTTGATGAATTGAACTTTAAATTGTAATAATATAAATTATTGATTTATATGTTCCCTTTGAACTGGTTAAAGTTCTTATAGAAAATTTTTGTAAAAATGTCAAATAATCTAGTTTTATTATTATGATAGCTTTGAACATAAGGAATCATAATAATTTCGTGCATAATAACTACGTTTTTAATAAATTAAAGGATAAGCAATATAATGTGTATAGTTTAATTAATAGTGCAAAGAAACTTTGAAAAGCTTTGGATAAAATGTTTAAGGTTGAAAAAGCTAATCAAACTTAATCTATAGGTTGAAGAAGATAATAGGATGAAGAAAATAATTCTTCATGTACCAAATGCAAGCTCAAAATTTAAGTAGGCAAAAACTAATCTTTTATAGTCCAAAAAATTATTTTAAACCCAAACATGAAGCTCAAGTATAAGCCGGATTAGGCCACACATGTGCATGTGAATTTATACCCAAATCCTACTTTATTCGTGATCTCTCTTTTTAAAAAGCTCGGGTTCCTTCTATTTTAATTTTAAGGTATTAAAGTCATACAAAATAAACCACTAGGAAAGCTTTTTTCTTTCTTATGTTGAATAGAGCTTCTATGGAATTATGAGTTTCTCTAAAATATGGCAACTAAGAATTTTTTAAGATTAAATTTTTTATTTATCCATAATTTTTTTTAAATCAAGATAATGTCTCAAGTTAAAGAGCTTATAATGGATATTAAGTTTCAACAAAGTTTTAACTCAAAAAATGAACAAACTTCACTTTTAATTTTATCTTAAATGCGCATATTAACCATATTTTAAATAATTTTTCCAACACAACATATAAAAAAATAAAAAACAAACAAACATAATCTTGAAAGGAAGCAACTTCTATACATAAACTTGTAGTTGATGTTATTAAGAACAAGAATTCATAGGTAAATAGAGAAAATGCTAGTCTCAATAATTTTTTTTACTGTTATTTTCTAAAAAAGAAATTTAAAGGTTCTAAATTAAAAAAAAAATTCAAATTAGAATACAAAAAATATTTCAAAACATTATAAATAATGCACATCATATTAATTATATAATTAGATAGTTGCCATGAGTGTTGCTTTTTGATAGTATTATGAAACTTCACCTAACTCTAATTATATAATTAGATAGTTGCCATGAGTATTCGTATATGGAGCTTTTTGATAGTATTATGAAACTTCATCTAACTGGATGAGTTAATATAACAACCTTTTGGCCCACCTTTTGGCTATGGTTTGTTTTTAAATTTCAACTAGTTAAAAGTTGACTTAGTGTGACCTACTTGATCTAGAAAGTGTATCCCTAACTCGATCGAGCTAATCAAAACTTGATTTTATTTATAAAAAAATTCAAAACAGCATTGATTTATTTTTTTATATGAAAACAAATGTTAAAAAGATAATATTTTGGATTGGCTCGAGTTAACTGACCAAACTCGTAAACTAGATTATTGGCCTAACTATATTTAATAACTTTGTTTTTAAAAATCTATTTTTAATTTAACAAAATCATAAATATAGACATTCAAAAGAAAAATAACAAATAGAATTATGGAAGAAAAATGTATTTTTTTCATCAAAATTACCTTTTCGAATTCACTTTTTTTTTTTGTTTTGACAACAAAATGATTTTTTTTATTAATTGCATAGTTAATTGAATAAAAAGCAAGAATAATATAAAATTATATTTGAAAAAGCTATAATGATTTGAACTTAAAAGAAAAAAAAGAGAGTATATATTTAATCAAAAACATAAATTTTTTATTCAAGCATTTTTTATAATTTTTTTTATTTTTGGGAAATATTATTTTTTTCAAGCAAAACTTATAGTGAAAGCAAGTTTCAATTAAAAAAAAATTCATGAATTGAAATTTTTTATGAAAAAAAATGAGAACAATAATTTTGCAAAAATTATATAAACACTTTACTATAAAAAAAACTAAGAAAGTATATATTTTATTCTAATTCAATATTAATAAGAAAAATTATTTTGAAATTAGAAATATTAATATAATACAGGTTCAATTTTCAAGAAATGCACTTGTTAGAAGGGGCAGTCACAAACCTCAAATGAGACTTATCTCACCTTTTAAAAAGGGTGTTAAGATACTTGGGCTAACACAAAAAAAAAATCAATATATTATAATATTATACATAAATTAATTGATAATATCATCATAAAAAACCCATAATCTTCATAAAAAAAAATAATAGTAGAAGTTTTATTAGCAACATATTTTTTGAATAAAAAGCAACAACAATCAAAATAAAATTTGTTAAAAGTTTTATTTATTTAAAATAAGTAGGAAAAATATATCTCTTTAATCTAAACTTCATTTTCTTATCAATGCATCTCTTTATTATTTTTAATGAAAACATGTTTTCTATTTTGAAGTATTTTTTTAAATAAAAATTTATCATGATCTCAAAAGCAATTTTTAATATAAAATATTAAAATAATATCTCAATATTTTATATTTAATTGAAGTAAAAAACTTTATTAATATTATAAAATCATGTCAAGAATCTATATAAAAATAATAAAAATAAAAAAATTATTTTCATTGAATATTCATGAACAAACTTCTAATTTTTGCTTTTTGCATATTAATTGCTTAATAAATGAAAAACATTGTTAACATTCCAATAAAAACCTACAACATTATTTTACTATGTCAAAACTAAATAGTAATTTAAATATGATTTTCAGTATTTTATTTATCATGCAATTCAATTAAAATATAAAATATAAAATTAGAAAATAAAGTACCATACAAAAAGTCCATATAGTTGAGCATAAAAGGTCCTTTTACACGGACTTGTATAACCAGATCTATATACTTGATCTTTTTTTATTTTTTTTTATATTTAAGAGAAAATAATTTTTATTTTTTAAAAATAAAATGGACAATGCACTTATCTATTGGTTAAGATTCCAATAATTAGAGATATTATTAAAAAGTCAAGTTAGAAATTTTTTGGATTCAAAAACTTATTTTAAATTTATTTTCATTTAAAAACACCTAATAAATATCCTAAGAATCCATACAAGCCAATTGCTAACTTCAAAATACCTTTAACTCAGAAAAAGAAAAACAAAAATAAATCAAATAATTTTTTCCCCTTAACTCCATATATTTTTATTAATAAAATAAAAACTCAAAAACATTGATATTTCTCTTGTTAAGAGAAATCCATGAACACTTTTTTTGGTGCTTAGAATATGCTTGACCATCCACTTTTTTTTTCTTTTAGTTTTTGATGTTTCTTTCACTCATCTCAAATTTTAAGGACTAAAATGTATGATAAACAAAGATTAGGACTGAAACATAAAACTTCCATTAACAAGGGACCAAAAATAGAAAAAGAAAAAACTTTAGGGACTAAAATGTAGTTTTTGTGCTCCATGGACAATAGAAAAAGGAAAAGGGGTTGTCTATTTATTCCTGTGAGAAATTTGGTCCCTAGTGTTTTAATTTTTTTCATTTAATAAAATGAACTTTTATTTTGCAAAATTAAGCTGGAAGAATATTTTTAAGCACTCCAAAGACAATGTGGAACGTGATACGAAATAAATTATTAGGCTTTATATCATGTAAAAATACTATTAAAGATGAAATTAGAAAAAAAAAAATTGCTGAATAACCCAACAACCCAAACGAAGAGGTGTAAAGGAGGGCCAAAGCTGGTACATTAAATATGAGCAGGAACTTGGGAATTTTCTTGAAAAGCCTATAAAATGACATATACGTCAATGATCTTTTATCTTCTTTTCAATGTCTAAGATTTTATATATACAAATAAATTGTTGTTTTTGAAGCATAGAAGGAAATGCCCAAATGACCACAGTTTTGCCCTTCCGTTGCTCAAGTAAAGTCAGAAACTGCGATGATAATTACTTGTACGTAGATGAGGTTACATAGGAAGGAATTCTTGCCTGTTTGGATATACTTTTTGAGTTTCTTAAAAATTATACATGTAAGAAAAAAAATCAAGCCTCACTTAGACCACTTAGACCAGATTACTTGGATTTTAGATTAATCCGTTTGGGTTTGATACAGTGAATTGCAAACCTTCTTTTTATATAAATATGATTTATCTATTTAAAATTTGATCAAAGTTTTGGAATCCAAGTTAACTTATCAAATCAGATTAAATTTTGATTATTTAAGTTAACTTATCAAATCAGATTAAATTTTAATTATTTTCAAAGTATTTTTTACTTAAAAATTTATTAAAATAATATTTTTTTTATTTTTAAAAAATTATTTTTGATAATAAAGCATCAAAATGATCTAAAATATTAAAAAATTATTAATTTGAAAAAAAAATTTAAATTTTTTAAAAACATTTTTAAAACACAAAAACAAACATCTAATAATAATAAAAATTATTTTTTTAAAATGATTGATCATTCTTATTTTCCAACTTTAACATTAAATGTGGTAAGTTTGTTTATGGTTTAAAAATATTTTTTTATTTTAAAATATATTATTATGATATTTTTTAATTTTAATTTTTTATAATGCAATTTATTTTCAATTATATATGTGTGACATTTATTTTCGGAAGACAATGGAATCTCCACCAACAAAGTTACGTATAAACAAAGAAACACAAACAATATGATTGGACGATTGACCATTCCCATTCAATATTATTAGAGTAATCATGACTTATTTTTTAAATTTATTTATTTAAAATTTAAAATAGCTTTTAAGTATACGCATCGTCTAATTCTTCTATGAGATGGACTGCTCACCAATACTTCCTTCTTCTTCTTCTTCTTCTTCTTCTTATCCTTTAACAAAACCTGTTCACTAACATTACGTGACGGGAACCTTTGGCAAACCACATGGCTAAACAGACTCCAACCAGGAAGATATTGGGCAGCAGCCTGCGCATCTTTCGATTCAACCTTGCTGCAAAAAGGACTGAAATTATAGTTATTAAAATCTACTCCCCACTCCGGATCAATTTATAAAAATTAAAAAAAATAATTAAAATTTTAATATCTCATATAAAAATATTTAAAAAAATTTATATAGAAACAAACTATATATAATTTTTTATATATAATAAAAAAATTAAAAAACATTCCATATGAATATAGAGAATATATCTAACTATTCTACATCAAAAAAATTATGAAATAATTCATGTTATAAAAAAAAAAATGAGACAAAGTGCTAATAAATTAATTATATATTTTTTGAGCTTCTTAAAAAATATATATATAAGAAACAAAATCAAGCCTATACCAAGTTACTAGATTTCAAATTGATCAGTTATTTGAGTTTTACATAATCTATTACTAGTTTTTTTTTTTATATACATGTGGTTGCCTATTTAAAATTTGTTGAAGCTCTCGAAATCCATGTCAATTTATTAAGCTAGATTATATTTCATTATAATGATTGAAATTATCAATTCTATAGGATTTCAAATTAATCTAGCGGGTTGTTTAGGTCTGACATGGTGAATTATAAACTCACTTAAATTTTTATATACACGAGGTCTGTCTATTTAAAATCAGGTCAAGGTTATGAAATTCAGGTCAACATTAATTAGAATGAATTTCATAACAATGACTGGAATGATGATCCATTCTATATGGTATCTGTCTTTTCTAAAATGTTATTCCAAGCACCAGAAAATGCTCATTTTGTACGCATGCAAGTTATTAGCCGTGGAAAAAGCATTGTAGGACCTCCAAACTAAAAATTAATGGGCATGTGCTGCGCTGTCCTAGCTTGTTTGGCAGAATTATCCACTTGTTCCAAACTACAAGCTCCGAATGCATCTACATGGACCATGGCTAGCCAAAAGTTAAATTTCCTCAAAGTCAAACCTGCTTGGATGGGGCCAGAAGGGTAAAATGGTAGGAGATGACACTCACAGTACCAATTTGCCCTCGCTCTAAACATTTGAAAACTCCTAGCCTGCCTAGAAGCATCTGACTCCCCATTACACAGATTTGTTCGCACCTCACAGTCAATAATGGAGGATAAAAAACTATATAAAAAGGGAACCAAAGAAAATAAATATTGTAAACAATGTGAAAGTAAATGGCTAACAATAAATAAGAGGAGAAGAAGATGAAGGCATTAATGGAGAAGACAAGACCAATAAATTCTGGTCTGAAACTCGAAGGCAAATGAATGGCTTGCGTTTATCGCTGCAATTGTCTGTTTGGTCCTCCCCCGATACTGACTTCATTGCTACCCCCATCTACCCCCCCCCCCTTCTCATCTCCTGCAACCCACTCTCCCAGGTCACATTTAATGCTCTCTCTCTCTCTCTCTCTGCAGTAAATGTAATGTGAACTGGACTTTATAGAATTATCTAATCCAGAGGAGTATTAGTACAAAATTTAACCCCTAAGACAAAACCATTGTTTGTTTTTGAAAGGCCGCAAAAGGACTAATCTTGTCTTAACAACCAACCAATCAAGTCATGACTGCAAGAAATGCTTGATTATGGGTTTAAACACGATTTCTCTCAGCTTCACTTTTTACTACTACTTAATTGTAGCTTGTTTTTGAACTCAGTAGAACTCAGTTGAGTTTGATTTGACTCTGTCTTTTTGAACATTGATACATCAGCTACTCCCGTAGTAGCAGGACGGGGAGGAGCATTTGTAGCTGATGGTGATTGTGGGGGTCTCATTGGTGATGGTGGTGCTGCACAAACTGGAATCACTGATCTTATTTGAACAGCTGGAGCAATCCTGTGAGGGTTAAACCCTCCAGTGAACATGGGCCTACGAATATGGGTATTTGAGGGTGCATGGATGGAGGTTGATGATATTGGAGATGAATTTGTAGACCCAAAAATTCTGCTACTAATGTGGGTTGACTCATGCTGGCTAGTGTCATCGAGCAAGGAAGTGACTGGCTTCCCAGTGTTGGCGAAGGGAAATGGCCTGTATATAGAACTTGAAGCATAAAGACTACTTGAATTTGAATTGCTTGCACCCTCCTTTTCAATGGGTTTCTTGATGACATCTGATTTAGTGCCTAACCATTCTTCTTCATCTTTTAAGTGCTCTTCAAGTGCAACTGGAATCCCAGGTGCTTGAACTTGTGATTTTCCCTTAACTTGTAGTGGAATAGGCCTATTTAATATAAAGTGAGATGGATTGTCTATATGTGAGGTTGGTGGTAGAATCTTTGAAGTTGTTCTAGGTGGGTGTGGGGGTGGGGGAAGGAGAGATATAAAGGAATTTTGCTTTTGTGTTGAACCATCCGAGGCAGAATCCAATGTAAGATCCAGGAGCCTCCAATGTGGATACTGTAGAGAGTTATTTGATGTGGAGGAAGGTGATGCACAGATACTGTCTCTGTGCCCCCTAACCATTCTTCTTCTTGCTTGGTTATGATCCCTGTTTCTTGCATGCTTAACTTCATCATTGGATCTGAAATTTGACAGTACCCTTGCCACAACTGCTTGATCATGTTCTTCACGGGTGTCTGTTTCTCTGCAACTCAGAGAATCCAAGTTTGGCACTGCACAAAATATATACATTGATTATGCAAAAAATGCAAATAATATAATTAACTACGAGAATAAACAAGAAATGAGGAATGAGATCTGTACTTCTTTTCAAAGCAGACCAGGCTGCAATAGCTGCATTCTTCTCAGCTTGTTTCTTTGTCTTTGCAGGCTCACCTGTGAAATTCATACCAGCAAGCTCCACGGTACAAGTGAAAACTGGGACATGACCAGGACCTGATCTCACAGTGGTATATGCAGGGAGGTTAAGCCCAGCTCTATGGGCAGTTTCTTGAAGCAGGTTCTTGTAAATTCCAGTCTCATCCTTCATTTGATTCCCAGAGAGAAGCAATTAAGACTAGATCTAGAGGAATCAAATTGAAAATAAACGGGTATATATCCACCCTCTAATCACCTTAAGCAATCAAGAAAACTAACTAAAACAAACCATCTAGAAAGATTATGGCAAAGTAAACTCACAAGAACTCTTGCTGTTAGAGACCTTGCAGGACCCCTTGAAGACAAAACATTAAGGGCAACTTCAGCAGCCGCATGCTCTGCCTGTCTTAATGTAGTGCAGTAACTGGGACTTTCAAAGATCTCACCATTAAAGTTCACAGAAGCTTTGAATCTTGGCGCATGATCAGGTCCTTCTCTAATGCAAGCATACGCAGGAAGGTTGAAACAACTTCTTTGTGCAAGTTCTTGCAGTTGGTTCTTGAACATATCTACGCAAAAAGAGAAGCAAACAGTACACCTTAATCAAACCCACTTCACCTTAATCAAACCCACTTCCATATGTATCTCCATCATTCCAGTCAAAACAAAAGCAAGCTAGTGACAAAAAGAACAGTATAGAGACAACATTGGGAAAAACCCATAATCTAAGGAGCCAAACACACTCAAAACTAAGACAAGATTAACAAAGTCACCTACTTAGGCCTGATTTCTCACTTCTACATTGGCATGCTCAAGACAAAAACGTTAGCTGTTGCAATTGCTACTGATGTCTTGTGTGAAGAAGAAATAACATGGAGTGCGGCAGTGAAAAATGTCAAAATAAAGCTTTAAGCTTACAGCTTTTGGTTTTGTTTTTAATTGCCTTTCTTTTTTTCCTTTTATACACACACACAGAGGGAAATAGGATCCCATGGGTGTTTTTAACTCGCAAATAGAGGCACTATAAACTTTCAACTATGAGGTGCAGAAAAATACAAATTCAAGAAAACTCATTAAGAGGGGTAATTCTGACATCTAACACTTAGGTGTAGTGGTGGTTAGGTCAAATTACAAAACACCCTGAAAACTGTGTTGACAAAACATGGAACTTGTAGGCTTTCCCCTACATGTCTTTCGGATGTCACCGTTCTACTGTTCCTTTTCTCTTCTTTTTTGCCCCCTACTGTTCTTACTTCTTATCTATTGGACATTCATCACATGAGATGGAAAATTTGAGAATGGCTTAATATCAAAATTCAAAACTCCCGGGGTTCTTTCTTTTACCCAAGTTCAATACCCGAACGATGCACTCCACTTTTTCTTGATACAGAAACCATAACATCCTCGAATCAGCAATTGTTAATTGCCGTACAATAAAGGATAAGAGCGTGAGTAGTGTGAACGATAGAAAATTCTTCACCAACCAAGCACAAGTATAATAAGACAATGATCAATCAAGAGTAAACAATCAACTATAGAAAGGGTGAGTAGTACGATCGATCAAAAAATTCATCATCAACCGAAAAAAATCAACTATAGGAAGGTTGTTCATGTAATCGACTAGGATAAAGTGATTGAACACAAAGAAAATTTCTTATAATCGACCAAAGCATACAAGCTTATGCAGAACATGTATAACTAGTTATCCTTAACATGTATAACTAGTTAGGATTCTATAACAAGTTAGGATTCATGCATTTTTCATAAAAATATCTATATTTTAGTTAGAATATAATATAAATTAGTCAATGTATAAACTCTAGCGTTTCATTTAGTATAGACTTTGATGGAAAAGAGCCTGAGGTTGCTATTTTAGTGATCTTTTAAAAAAATCAGAGTATTTAGGATTCTTGATTTGACTTTTACAAAAAATTCTTTGAGTTTTGAAAGAGCAATTGAGAAGTTTTTATACGGGGGATGAAAAATCAAGTGCAATTTATGGAGTACTAAATATCATGTCAAAATCTAAACATATCTAAAACAATTAAAATGTCAAACACATTTAAGAACATATTCAATAGTTTTGGATGAATAACATGACTTTTCATATCATATTTATTCTATTCAATTGATTGATTTTAGTGTAAATATGATGAAGAAAATATGTTTTCTTTTGAGAAATAAAAGAATATAAGATGTATTATTTATGCAAAAAAATAAATATTTGCGTGTCATTCATATAAGAACACTAATTATTCACTATCTATATAGAGAGATAAACTGATATCGATTATGAATAATATGATTGACTAAGTTTATGATTGACCAAAGTTAAGAAAGATAGGACAATAATTGACTACGAGAAAATAATTAACCATATAAAGGAGTTCATGTAATCGATCAGGATAAAACATTATCACCACCAACAGCATGTGGTTCTTCTTCCACGTCAAACTCTTCCTCAGCATGACCTTCCACTTGATCTTTAATAACCTAAGCATTGTCTCTATTTAATACAAATCTCATCTTAACGAGGCTTTTATGGGTTATCTCCATATGCTTAGAATATAGTGTCTTATCTATACTTGTTAGCACAATATTGAAATGCTAAAAAATGATGGATAAACATTGATCATAAGGTATTGACTTCTATTTTTTTTATTATGTGTTACAAACATATTTTTTTTTTTATCATTATATAGAAAGGTTTATAGGCTTTCTTTTAATCATGCAATCAATCTAGTGCATATATATATATATATATATATATATATATTAAAGTAACCTCATCATAATGTCTATTTTTAGGCAAGATATCATGTGCTATAATCCTATATAGCAATATAGGCCTAAGTATCAAATGTTGACTTTTAATTTTAGCGACAAGTACAAAATCATGTCTACAAATGTGCATTATGACAACATCATTATACACAAATCCCTCAATAGTAAGGATAATCTTTATCTAAAAATCATTAAGGCCATCATTGTTAATACCAAAAAAATTGGCTAATATAGCACAATTATACTTTATACTCTTATTTTTTAGATTACTAGTGATTCTAGGCTCCATGGTTATATCCTTATATTAACAAAGAAAACATCCCAATATGAGTAGGGTATCTGGGTTTTTTCATATTATAAATCATACTCCAACTCATTTCATTAAACAATGATTCTGTCCTAAATGTATTTAAATTATCTCCTATACCACTTTCAATAGCAATAGCTTTATTTGAGAAAGTATTCATATACCTTTCTACATTGTCACTTATAAGAGAATAAGGAGTATTGGATTCTTTTATCCTTGATTCAACATCTCTAGAATGCTTGTTAGGTGTTGTACCCTATGAAACTTGAAGAAATTAACTTGAAAATGGTAGGTTTGTTGAAATCTAAGAGATTTTGAGAGGGTTTCGGGTTAGGGTTTTTGAAATTGATTTAGGGACTTTGTGAGATGTTGAAAAGAGATAATAGTATTTATATTGTCGAGCAACTGATCTACTGGTTGCCTTGAATTAGTTCAACCAATCAACTAATTTAAACTCAACCTTGAAATTTTTTTAATTTTCTCTTTTGATCCTTTGTATGCATTTAAAAAGAGTCATTTGCATGTAAAAATTATATTCAAAACCCAAGAAAATCAAGGGGTCAAAATCTAAAATTTTAGGTAGTAGTGACACCATTTATGCTTTATCTCAACCAGTTGACCGATTGTTTTAGAGATATGAACCAGTGGACTAGTTCATACAAAATTCAATTTTTTTTTATATATTTTCTCTTTTAGATATGTTTTATGAGTTCAAATATATCTTTTTATTTAACTTATAGACATAAAAATTGAACCTAACTCCAAACTCAAAAAATTATTGTTCATCCAATAGCAAACATCTATTTCTTTGCTTTAACCAGTTGGTTGGTTGAATTGGTATGATGAATCAGTCAATGAGTTTGTCCCAGATCAACTTTATTAATGAGTTTCGTAGTAGAACAAATTTTTCATGTAAAGAAAGTATATGTTTTATCATTCAAATATGTCTAACTTATTTCCAATAATGTATACACACTAAGATAAAACCTTAAATGTCATTAGCATTCCTTTTTATTTCATAAAAGCGATCCTTACCTAAATGCTTTGTGAAAATATCAGCTAGTTGGTGTTCTATACTTACAAACTCAAGTATTATATCACCTTTCATAATATGATCCTTTAGAGAGTGATGTCTCACTTTTATGTGTTTTGTATGAGAGTACTAGATTAGAATCTTAGATAGAATTATTGCACTATTATTTTCACATTTAATAGCTATAAGCTTTTTAAGGTTTACTAAGTTTGTTTCATCCATAAGCTTTATGCATAACAACTACCCAACACTATATTTTTTTTTTAGCTGTTGATAAGGCTACTAAGTTCTATTTCTTATTAGCTCAAAATATTGATCAGTGTTTGCAAAGTGTTAATATATTGTTTCTTAACATATAAGGAACTAAAACATGATTGTCAAGTGGTATTAGAACAAGTTCACCCATTCTAAAGTGAGATCTATTTTTGATGTTGAACATGCCAACATTGATTTCGCCACCACAAATCAATGGTGAGAACTGTGCTAATTAAAAGGTGAGGATGAAAGCTTTTCTTAAATTAGTAGACAAGAAAGTCTGACACTCAGTTGAGCATGGATAAACTAAGCCTAAAACATTTTTCAGCAATGAGACCAAAGACGAATCTATTGATTGTAATTGGAATAATAAAAGCCTTAATGCTATATTCATTACAATGTCTCCTAATGAATTTAAAAGAATATCCATGTGTAAAATAGCCAAGAAAGCTTGGGACATTCTTAAAGTTATGAGGGAACTAAAATGGTAAAAAATTCCAAATTCCAAATTTTAACCTTAAGATTTGGGAGATATTAATGCAAGAAGATTACTTTTTTAGTGAGTTTTATATAAAAAAAAAACTTAATGATATTGTAAATTTCATGTTCAATATAGAAGAAAAAACTAGAGGACTCATAAATTGTAAGATCCCTACCTGAAAAATTTAGGCCAAAGGTAACAACCATAAAAGAAAACAAGGACCTAAACATCAAACATATTAAAGAATTGATAGGTTCTTTATAAATTTATGGATTTGCATTTCCTCATAAAAAGAAAGATAAGTTCATTGCACTTAAAACTGTTATGAAAAAATATTATTATTCTTCTAATGATGATCTTAATAGTGAAGATATGGCTCATGTAGCAAGAAAATGCATGTTTAAGGAAAAAAAATGATAAAGATATATATAAAAAAAGGCAAAGATTTTTCCAAACGAAATGAATTAGAAAATAAAAGTAAAGGTAAAACTGAATCTAAGGAAAGAGTTAAGTGTTTTAAATGCTCAGGATATGGTCATTTAAGAACTAACTGTCCTAATTTAAAAAAAAAATAAGGAAAAGCCCTTAATGTTACATTAAATGATAAATATAATTAAAAAAATTATAATTCATTATCTGATAATGAATTTGCTTTTGTCACTCTATTTGGTCTTATTAATAGATGTAACGACATGAACCAAACTGTCAATTTATTAAGTATTCAAAAAAATACCAAATTGTTAATAGATTTAATAGTTCTGATATAAATCAACTATTAATTATGCTAAGGATTTAGATATTGCTTTTGTTATTGGTGATCATGAATTAAGTTTGTAGAAAGCTTATGATGACTCATGTGAAGAAGTCATGAAAATCAAGAAAATGAATAAGAAGTTGTTCACCAAACTAACAACTATAGAAAACAAGAAGAACAATCTGGATGAGGCTTTAAAGTTATCAGAAGTAGTGATATCTAGATCTTTCACTAAGATCAAAGCACTTAAGAAAGAGTTGAAAATATATAAACTGATAAAAGAATAATCAACAATATAGAATTTGATGGACTATTGAAAGCTCAAAGGGCCAACACTAATTATACAGGTTTAGGATACACGAAACATGGTAATTTGATGAACAATAAATTGGTAGCCTCCTTTACCAAAGAAATTACCTTTGTAAAATGTAAAGTAGAAGAGATTATCATGCTTAAAGATAACTCAAACAAAGTTCAAACAAGTTAAAAGGTAAGTTTATTTATACTTGTCAGGAATGTGGAATTGTAGGACATGCAAAAATGAACTGTCATAATATAAAAAATAGATTTTCTAATAAGACTTAAGATCTAGAATAAAACATTGACTTAGTATTAAATTAATTATGTATTATAGAAAGCAAACTTGGTAAGTTAGTAAGTTATTTAAATTAATTATGTATTATAGAAAGGAAACTTGGTAAGTTAGTAAGTTATAAGAAGTCTTAAGATTTTGAAAATTCTAACAAAATAAAAATGAAAAACCAGTGGGTAGTGAATAAAAAGGAAAAATATCTAAGAGCATATACAACATTGAAAATAATGAATAATAATTTGTGGTACTTATATAATAGTTGTTCTAGATATATATCAAGAGATAAAGTTAATTACGAAATTCTGAATTCTTAAGTGAAGACCTATAGAGATGGAAACACAACTATTATAGAAGGTAAGTGAAGTATTGATATTTCTGGTTTACCTACTTTCTGCACTTGGGAGAAGACATCAATCTTTTAGTCGTGTCAGATATTAAGGCTAAACTATTTAGCATAAGTTAATTATTTTATGAGAATTATATTGTACAATTTTCTAAAGATGGATGCAATATCTATAATCATTGTTACACTAGACATTGCAACGACCTTTATATTTCTTGAAACAAAAGAATAAATATCTGACATCTTGTTCTTAAATGGGGAAAATTCTGATTTAAGGAGTCACCACCTAGTATTATGATCACTAAAAACCCTAACTAGTCAACATAGATTCTATAGTATGAGACTACTTATGCAAAAGGAAAAATACTATGAACTCTTAAGCGTTTTATTTGAGGTAGGTTGCATTGTTGGTTTTATTTTATTTTTGATGATTTTTCTATAATATTCCTTACATTGGTGCCACTAAACATTTAATTATGAATACTTTCAACTTTGATGTGGATAAATATTACGTCACAAAATAGTATGGTATTATTGACTTTGATGTCAATGAATATTGAGGATTAAAAAACTCAAACATTAGCAAACATCGAAGGTATTCGTAATTCTAACATTAGTGAATACAAATATTCATGATTTTAGCGCCAGTAAATAAACTAGTAAAATTTGAATTGAAAGCAAAAACATATGTTTTTTTACAAAAAAAAAAAGAAGAGAAGAAGATATATATTGCATACTGGATTCGTATTTCATAGTATAAATCCACAACTCAATACTAAGTAAAGTCATCAAAAAAACATACGTGGGACCCATAAATAAATCCAAAAGGGTCAATTTTTTTTTAAAATTTGTTTGTATCTAAAAAGGCTTGTTTAACTAGATATAAAATTAAAGAAAAATGAGAAAAAAAGGGAGAAAGGACATAAGGGTGTGTTTTGCCAAACACACCTCTAGCCTAAAAAGAATGGGCTGGCTAGGCCTCAATAGTTCTTTTTTCTTTTTTTATGGGTTGGATTTAATTCAACAATATAGATTGAGCTTGATCCATTCGGCCTAGCCTAGTCACTGACCTAGATTAATGACCCAGCTGTCCATAACAGTAAGATGCGTGAATTATTCACGTATGCTTATTCACACATACTTACAACAATGACAGGGTAATTATAATTGCAAAAAAGAACTTACTTAATTCAATTGTTGTTGGAGGCAAAGATTTGAGGCAATGCTGGTATGGACAATGCTTATTTTTTCCCTTTCGTTTATGTCTGTTTCTCTCCGGTCATCATGCTTTCTAGTTTCTCTATTTTTTTTATGTCTGTTGACTCTCTCTATATGGTCTTTTCTCTATTTTTTTCTTTTATTTATGGTTCATGCGTTCTCAGTTTTTTCCTCCTCCTTAATGTGGCCTTTCTTTGGCTTTGTAGGGTGAAAGAATGCCCTAGTGATTCATCCTCAATTGTTTTTAAGGAAAATAGGGGGACTAACAATCCTGCCATTACAGGACTGTTAGTGACAACCCATCTTGGCATTTGGAAAAGCACCATATAGGCAAGAGATACTGAAACGACTAGTAGGTTTGGTAAGAGATGAATCTAATCCATGATTCAGATCAAATTTGTGCAGTTTTTTACTAAGTTGGTATTCATTGGGATAAGAAAGAAGGGGATGAATAGTGGATTTAGAAACAATGCTGTTTTTTCAACTGAAATGGTTATTTTCAATTTGCCCCCCTAAAGTTCTGATATTTATCAATCGGGCCCTTTATTCTTGGAAAATTTTTATTTATTTTCGCTCCTACATTAATGCAATTGTACTCCTGAATTTTAGTATCATTTACTAAATAGTCCTTGATTTTGAATTTAACCAATTCAATGCTTAATTGACTCCTCAAACTTTTAATTCTTTCAAAATTACCCTTGAAAAAATCAATTAATCCCCTTATAGTATCAACGCCTATTCATTTTGATCCCTAGAATTTAATTTCTTACAATTTTGACCCAAATTAACTGTAAAATTTAATATTTCTTCAATTAAGCCCTTGATTGTATTAATTAAACTATTTCAAAGTTTAATTAAGCCCTAAACTTATCAATTCTCTCATTTTTTGCCCAAATTGACTATTAATTTTATGATTTCATACTTATTAGTCCTTCAATTTTCAATTTGTGTTGTATTGACTCAATTCTCAAATTATTTTTCATTTCATTTTTTATTAATATATTTTTTAAAATTAAAAAAAATTATGTTATGACAATTACCCCCTCTTTATAATATTTATGATGCAAAGACATTGAAAAATTTTGTTTTCTTTTGGCTTTGCATACTAAATTTATAAAGAAAAGTTGACATTGAAAATAACTTTAATTTTTCGAAATTTTTGTAAACTTCAAAAGTAGTAAATTGAAAGATGACCTTCCATGATAGATAATAAAATAAAAAAAATTAGTCATTTGAAAGGTGCCTATCTTGTGAATGAAAAATTCAATTTTTTTTAAAAATGGTCTAATTGTTCCAAGTGACCTATCTGTGAATGAAAAATATAAAATTTTTTCAAACATGGTCTAATTGTTCCAAGCAACCTACTCGTGGGTGAAAAATACGAATATTTTTTTAAAATGATCTAATTGTTCCAAACAACCTGTCCGTTGGTGAAAAATATGAAGATTTTTTAAAAATAATCTAATTGTTACAAGTGACTTGCCCGTTAATAAAAAATATGAATTTTTTTTGGAAAATGGTCTAATTGGTCCAGATAACCTATCTGATGGTGAAAAAGTTGGAGACTTTGATTTTTCAGAAGTGGTCTAATTGTTCCAAATGACCTACTTGATGGTGAAATATCCGAAGATTTTTTACAAGTGGTCTAATTGTTTTAGGTAACCTGTCTATTGGTGAAAAATATAAAGATGTTTTAAGATTGGTCTTATTTTTCCAAGTGACTTATGAATAACATGAAATTTTCTCAACTTTGGTCTCATTGTAATGGGTTACCTAACCATTTATGGAAGATATGAAGATTTTTTTCAAGTTGGTATGATTTTCATGAGCGACCTATCCAGGTGAAAAATAAAAAAATTTCTTAAAAGTGAAAAATTTATGGAAGTATTTTCAATTTTTAGCCATTTAAGGTGGCTTTCCTTTTGATAGATCCTATTAGGGATTTTTTGTATGAATATTTACAAAACACATTGTTCAATGTTTGAAGTTAAATGATATGCATATATCTTTACCTTACTTGAAATATAGATCCCTTTTTCATCTCAATCTTTGTTTCTTGATTGCTGAGGTCTTGTTATTTCTTATTTGAGTCATGTTGGTTGTTTGGCTTCTAGCCCATTTGAGTTAGACTTTATAAGTCTTTTTCCAAAAACATTTTATTCAATTTTACACAACTCAACATTTATGGTACCCATCGTGACCTTGCTAGAAATTCCTTGTCTTATTTGATTAATTTAAGAGGATCATTCATTACTTCCTTGTCTCATTGCTAAAAACATCTGGTGTCACTTGTTTGAAATATTCAAATTACCTATGGTAAACAACAATGCCCCCTTACCTCAATACTAAAAGTATTCTTTTTTTATTGTTACCTTGAAGGGATCAAATCACCTTTTAAGTATAATATTGCCCCATTTATACTAATAATTACCCTTAAGTGTGCTCTGATAATAACTCAGACAAATAATAGTTTTAAGTATCCCTTCTTTCCTTTCTCTTATTGTTTGGTTTTAGTGAAGAAATCTTCGTTTATAATGAATCTTGAAATCTTAATCTTACATTTAAAAAAACAATTATTTTGATGTGAGTTTAAAACAATTTGCTTTTGAAATCTTACAACTCCCTAGTAATTTTTTTCTTGAAAAAGGGATGAATTGTTCTTGTGTTAGTGATATTGCAATTAGTGAAGGTACATCATAAGATGACCTTTTACTTTTTTGGAATTCAAAGCAAGAGGCTCGGTTAAAAGCTTAAGGTTTTATTTGAGAAAAAATTATCTCTTTTTTAACACTCATTTTATCATAATGAATAAAATGAGCAACTTGTTCCGGATATCACAACTTTTATGAAAAAAATATTTTTGCATTTTGAGAGCTATATTTATTGTTTCAAGTTGCTTATTTGCTTGATTGGAAAGGACCTTTGAAGACATATAATGTAGGTTGTAGTTCTTGGCTATAAAAGAAAAGGATTTATAAAGCTTAAAAAAGTGTTTTAAGGTTTCAAAAATTTAGGATCACTATTTTTAGCTCAACTTTTTATGTCTTTCAATCCTTGTCTTTTACTACTTTTCTTTGATTTATCCTTTTTTCATTGTTTTGGCATCATATTTTGTCTTGAGTATTATCTTTTCTTTTGATTTGGGCATGCCCTTTAGCATTTAAGTTTCTTAGGCTATTTTGCTTTTTTGGCTTTCTCATAACTTTTTCATTATTATTGATCATTGAAATTTCACTTATCCCTAGATGTAATCCTAGTTAGGTTTTTCTTAGAAAGAAAGTTTATTCAAGCTAAAAAATAAACCACAAGGGATATGTGCATTTTAAAATGTGAAAGGGATAATAAAGATGATATTTTTTCATTTCAAGCGCAAACAATATAAATCAATAAACTTTGATCCCGTCCAATGTGTTGATTTAGATTTTGCAAAGATATGGTTTTCATGAGTACATGAACACCGAATCCATTAGATATCATTATGCATATATTTAAAACATTCTCCTTAATAGTCATGGTATAAGGGTGACAATTTATTTTTTGTTTATATTTTCTAGTTTAGACTTTGGTCACCTCGATGAAGGAGTTGCTTGATTCATTTATCACTATATAAAGAGAATGTAAAAAATGTTGTTTTAAATAAACATTAAATCATTTTTGAAATCAAAAAGCAAGTTCAATATTGTTTTTTAAAATTCCATTGGGAAAAAAGATTTTGGTAAAATGAATTGAGTCTATGAAATCATACAAGGCTTTAAAAGGTGTATTTACGGGTTCTTTGATATCGACACATTTATAAGAGAAATAAAACATATGCATAGAGAATTTCTTGGCCAAAAATTCATTTTATTGATTTGATGAGAACTTATATATCACAAATAATATTTCTTTACAGAATCAATGTTCACGAGCCTAATCAAATCTTCTCCATCCATTCATGTTAGTATGAATACTCTTCCTAAGAATGCCTTTTTTCACTATATAGGCACCTTCATAATTGGGCGCCTGTTTACTATGATCTTCATGAGGTAGTGGTAGAATTTTTCTTAACATGAGATCTCCTTCATTGAACTCTTTTGATAAAACTTTTCAGTCATACACTTTAGCCATCCTTTTTTGGTAGAACTGGTAATGACAAATTCCAAGTAATCTCTTCTTATTGATCATGTTTAGTTGCGCATATTGTATTTTAGCCCATTCAAACTCTTTAAGCTTAAATTCCATGAGGATCCTGAGAGAGAAAATCTTTACTTCCAACATCACTACCTCCATCTCGTAGACTAATGAATAAGGTGTAGTCCCAGTTAATGTCCTTACTGTTATTCAATATTCACGAACAACATAAGAAAGCCATTTATGTTAGTCTTTGTAAGTAACTACTATTTTCTGGACAATCTTCTTTATGTTCTTATTAGTAGCTTTAATAACGTCATTCATCTTTGGTCTGAAGGGGGGTGAATTAGAATGCTTGATTTTTTTTTGTTTAGCATATAATTCTGCGGTCATCTTCCATTGAAGTTTTGGGTAATAACGTCATTCATCTTTGGTCTGAAGGAGGGTGAACTAGAATGCTTGAGTTTTTTTTGTTTAGCATATAATTTTGCGGTCATCTTCCATTGAAGTTTTGGTTATTATTGGGCATTATCTTTTCAAGTAAATCATACCTACAAATCAGGTATCTTTTAATAAATCACTTGTCCACTAAGTCATATAGGTATATGAGCAGGCCTCTACCCATTTCATAAAGTAATCAATAATCATTGTTAGTTTTTGGATTAATTAGCAAACATATTTATTCCTTACATTACAAAGGGTTAGGGTGACACCATATTAAATAAAAGCATTGGAGGTGCATTAATTTTATAATTATATACCTAACATTTATGACATTTTCGAACAAATTCTATGCGATCTTTTTCCATGGTCATTAAAAAATACTCAGCTCTTTACATTTACCTAGCCATCATATGCCTATTTATAAGAGTGGTGCAGATCCCTCTGTGTACTTCATGCAAGGCTTTGTTAGCTTCTAACTTATTCAAACATCTAGGTAAAGACCCATCAAATGACCTTTTATGCAAGACTTCTCCATCTATATATCACTCCATCACCATTCTTCTCAAGGTCTTCTTATCTGCATTGGATGCTCCTAAAGGATACTCTTGATATTGGATAAATGACACGACCAAAAGATTAATATCTTCTCTCAAGTATATGAGTGTCAAGTAATAAATTATGTTAACAACAAATCAAGTTTCTTTCTAGCACACGTGTTGGTTACACCATACGGTTGGACTATAAAAGTGCCAAGTATTTGTTGTACCAAATGTTATACAACATAAATCTAGATTAACCATTTAATAATTAAAGTATTAAAAGTGAACAAGATAACAAATACAAAACATATTAGTATCGAACATTAAAGTCCATGTTGAGTTTACATTATACTTATTTTTACACCATTAGTGTAACC